>NC_136265.1:92530611-92653111 GCF_964187855.1 Myxine glutinosa
AAACCGAGTGAACCGAGCCGAACCGAATAAACCGAGTGAATTCACCGTTTACTTTTGATGACAGTCGTCACAAAACGACATATATTTCTTCGTTTTTATTTCATTTAACATTATTAGCCGGAAGTAAAATATGGTTCAGGAAATTACCGAGAGATATTTCTTCATTTCTTTATTTATTAGTTATTTGCGCATACACTTTAAATAGGTTTATTTGAAATCTTTAATTTTCACAATGTAATATATTTGTCATTTGATGATGACGAGACACTTCCTCTTGACTCGTGACAATTCATGAGTTGCGTGGAAACTTCCATTTCCAAAATGAATGACACAGTCGATGAAGAACGACTCGGTGTCAGCAACGCGGGAAAATGCAGAGATATATTTTAAAAAATACACCATATCACCGCCCAACAGCCAACAGGTATCATACACCGCCCAACATGACACAGACAGCAACATGTCGACATTATCGCTTTTTCTTTCAACCGAGTGAACCGAGCCGAACCGAATAAACCGAGTGAATTCACCGAGCGAATTTCATCCAATTCCACCGAGTTTCATGAAACCGAGAGATATTTCTGCGTTTTTATTTTATTCGTTACCAGCAGAAGTACCCAGCGTTGCCGGGCGGGGGAGGGGGGAAGGGGGAAGGGCACGTACACTTTAAACATGTATATACATGTGGGATGTGGGATATATACATGTGGGACATGTGTACGTGTGTGTGTGTGTGTGTGTGTGCGTGTGTGCACGTGCATATGTGTGTGTGTGTGTGTGTGTATATATGTGTGTGTGTATATATGTGTGTGTATGTGTATGTAGGCTAACCCCCGCTCTAGCAGGGAAAATGGGCTTAAAATGCATGTTGTTGTTGTATGTGTATATATGTCTGTGTGTATGTGTGTATATGTGTATATGTGTCTGTACGTGTGTGTGTGTGTGTTTTTGTGTGTGTGTGTGTGTGTGTGTGTGTGTGTGTGTGTGTGTGTGTGTGTGTGTGTATGTGTATATATGTGTATAATGTGCATATATGTGTATATGTGGATACATATGTGTATACATATTTGCATATGTGCATATGTGTGTGTGTGTGTGTGTGTGTGTGTGTGCGTGTGTGTCGATGTACGTGTGTGTATGTGTATATGTGTGTGGGTGTATATGTGTGTGTGTGTGTGTGTATGTGTAAACATGGGTCGGTGTGTGTGTAAAGTGTGAGGAGGTATTGGAGAGGAAAATGCAGAGATATATTTTTTTAAATCGCGCCATGATGATAAACGAAAATACACCGCCTAAAATAAGAGTCGACATATATTTAAAATTCGTCACACACATCCATGCCCGTGGGATTCCCACGGGTGGGAATCCCACGGGCATGGATGTGTGTGACATTTCGACATATTGAGTTAGATGCTGCGCCTGCACATTCAGTTATATAAAATGGTTACTGGCAATTGATCACATCCACAAATGATGTAATCCACACAATTTATGTACTTTACATAACGTTAATAGGAATACATGCCCGTGTAGATGGGAATGACATATAATTCACCGAAAACGTTGAAGCAACCGCATAATATTACGGTGATGTTTAACTCTGAGTGAGAATAGTTCTAAATTTTAAAAACTTTCTTCTGATATTTGTGATTTATTTCAAACAAACTGTATTTCCCATCTACACGGGCATGTATTCCTATTAACGTTATGTAAAGTACATAAATTGTGTGGATTACATCATTTGTGGATGTGATCAATTGCCAGTAACCATTTTATATAACTGAATGTGCAGGTGCAGCATCGAACTCAATATGTCGAAATGTCACACACATCCATGCCCGTGGGATTCCCACGGGTGACCCCGCTAGTATCTATATATACAGTGAAACCTTGACTTACGAGTGCACTAACTTACGAGTTTTCCGAGATACGAGCCGTCGCTCGGGCGGTTTTTTGCTTTGAGATGCGAGCCGAGATCTGAGTTACAAGCTTACGCCACCCGCCACCAGGTGGGTTCCGGTCACGTGGTTATCTTGCCGTGCAAGCATCTCTGCCGTATATCGCTGCTGCTTTGTTTTCACATTTTGGTTATTTTGGAAAATTTCTTACTTTTAACCATGGGTCCTAAGAAATTGAGTGCCAAGGGCAGTACTGAGAAGAAGAAGAGGATGATGTGCTTGGATATAAAACACGCAATCGTCGAAAAACATGAGCGAGGTGTGCGTGTTGTCGACTTGGTGAGGCAGTACGATCGTAGTACTTCTACGATATGTCCGATTTTGAAGCAGAAGGAGTCGATAAAGGCTATAACGCCAGCCAAGGGCGTTACGATTATTTCAAAACTCCGGACCTCTATCCATGAAGAGATGGAGAAGTTGTTGTTTGTGTGGTTGACGGAGAAGCAGCTCGCAGGAGATACCGTGACCGAGAGCATCATCTGTGAGAAGGCACGAGACATTTACGGGGATTTGGTGCAGCAGGCGGCGGGAACATCAACGGACGAGGCATCGGAAGAGTCATTCAAAGGCAGTCGGGGATGGTTTGATAATTTTAAGAAGAGGACCGGCATTCACTCCGTCGTCAGGCATGGTGAGGCAGCAAGCTCGGATGTGAAGGCAGCTGAAGATTTTATTATAACTTTTGCCGAACTGATAGAAGCCGAATGATACATCCCCCAGCAAATCTTCAACTGTGACGAGACAGGGCTCTTCTGGAAAAAGATGCCGAGGAGGACGTATATAACGGCAGAGGATATGAGCATGCCAGGCCACAACTTGTTCAGAGTGTCGGCGATAGCTCGCCTTCTCTTTGTGGAAGACACGGTGAGATCCTTAACATCCAACAACTAATGGGACGCAAACGGGGCGCCCAGTTTAGCGGTACACACATTGATGAATCACCCTGCCTGTGAAACACCGACATGACAGGTTATAGCTGGGTCGGGATTCAAACCCAGGCTGGACAGTTTAGAGTCAAGTGTGCGTACCTCCAGTCCAGGCCATCCTGCCAACTTGTATGCTGCATACAGGTGAAATATAAAGCGCGAGATATTTTTATATATACTGTATATTTAAAAATATATATGTGGTTTTTGGCGGGTGTGGTTTTTGGCGGGCTGGAACGGATTAATAGCATTTCAATTCATTTTAATGGGGAAATTTAATTTGAGAAACGAGCAAATTGAGTTACGAGCTCGGTCACAGAACGAATTAAACTCATAAGTCAAGGTTTCACTGTATATATATATATATATATATATATATAGTCATCCCTCGCTATATCGCGGTTCACTTTTCGCGGCTTCGGTACATCGCGGGTTTTTCTCGCTAGTATATGTAAAATTATATCGCGGATTTTTCGCTATATCGCGGGATTTTGCGGTATAAATGTATTTTTATATACTATTATTTTAAATATTTTTGTGGTAAAATAAGTATTTTCTAGCCTAAAAATTTTAAAAACGTAAAAAAATAAGAAAAATACATTAATTAAAACATATTACAAGAAATAAAATACTGTACATAGTGTACAGTAGAAGAGTAGACAAAGAGACAAAGAGTCGTGCGTATGGAAAACGCAGATGCGGCAGCTTCCACTTGCGCTAGTTACCCACGTAATGGGTAACTGTAATGCTCTTTCTGGCTGTGCAGTACATTCATTATCGTCATCACCTTCATCGTCATCAGTACTGCACAGCTAATTCATCATCATCTTCATCACGCAAGTTGTAGTATTGAAGAGCCAGGGCTCTTGCTTGATACGGACGAAATGACAGGCAAGACACAAACTCGTCCGAGAAGATATTGTTACAGATCGCGGTTTAGATATTATGATGGGCCGAGCGGATGGTCCAACCGCGACCGTTACAGGGTCCCCAATTGGCCCGATTCCACCTGACGTTGACCAGATCGCACCACAGATATTCAATTTGGAAACCTCTAAAGCGACCGAAAGAGAAGGAAAAGAGGAAAAGGAATAAAACGAGAAGAGGGACAGAAGAGTAATTGGATTTATTGTACACACAAGCAAAAAGAAAGCAGTCACGTTTATTTACAACACATAAGACGCAGGTGACACAGTGCAAATACTAGCTTATACAGACTTAATTAACCCAGGGACAGAACAAACAAAACAAACTCACGTACACAAGAAGGATGGAATGGCAGGAATGAATGCTGGAAGGAGGAATGGGAAGGTTCAGCTGGGGCAGATGGTTCGGGCTTGATCCCGCACGGGACGTCGGCTGGACCTCGACGGCCACCGATGCCACCGCTATCTGGTCCCCACGGGGTAACGGGTTGAAGCTGCCTGGTGGAGTCAACGCTGCTTGTGGAGCCAAAGCTGCTTCTCTGGCTCACCTCAGGGCGCGTCTGCCGTCTCTGGCGCAACTGCTGGTAATTGACCTTGAACCTTCTCTCTCTCTGCTCACCTTCACTCTTTCATTCCCCTTTTCTCCCGCCTCTGGAACAAACTCCCCCACTCCCTTCAATCCCACTCCTCCCTCCAGGTCTTTAAAACAGCTGTTCACCACCATCTCTTATCTTCCCCCATCGAAAACCTTGATCTTTTCTACCCCCGGTAATTCACCCCAGAGTCCTTGCAGTGTTCATATGTTTTAATCCTCTCCCACCTCCCCCCAAGTCCTCCTGATGTCCCTGCTCTCAAATGTTGTGTTTGTGTCCTTCCCCCTCTCTTTTGTGTCCTTCCCCCTCTCTCCCCATCTTGTCTACCGCTCCCCTTGTTTTTTGTGTTTTGTGTGTCGGTTTGTCTTTTTGTGTGATTAATGTTAGCTCTTTCACGAGCCTCGATCTTGTATACAAAAAAAAAAAAAAAAAAAAAAAAAAAAAAAACTTTAGAGAGGCAGGGAAACATACCATCCTTCCTGATGTTTGCTCCACTCAGAGTACCTTGATCCCAAACAGTACCGACATGTAAAGTACCTCTGTACTTGAGAACTTATCCACTGCCTAAATCAGTTACAGTACTTTAAATGTGCACCACACATGTATGCACACCTTGTGACAGCCGCAACAAAGAACTGCACATGATACCGTTTATTCAAACAATATTCGCGGCGTACACATTCCTGGAAAATGCCTTGAATGTCGAATCCATGAATGCGGGGGCATTGCTTCAATGGGGAAGAAGAGGATAGGTTCCCAGTGGTTTGTGATTCCCAAGGGAAAATAAAAAATCTCATGGTTAAACTGTGAATACACCCGCGAAGAGCCTCAAATGTCAAGTAAAGCACAGGGCCGCGAATGTCGAAGCAGGTAAGAAAAGCCATGAATACGCCCACACAACATTGCAAATATGGTCACGAAAACAATGTTGAATTGAGTGGTTGTGCATGTGCAGCGGCTTTATGTGCGAGGCGTGGAAGATGCTTTTACAATTGTCATGTGTGCGGCTGGTGGGAAATGGGGTTTTTCTGCGCCATCGAAAAACAGTGAATGCGCAGGACACAGGGCCATGAATGTAGAAGCAGGTCACAGTTTATGAACAGCAAACACGCAGGGTCGGACTGCACTGTAATTGTACGACATGGACATTTTGATTTAGCCACATATAATATATTTCATATTATACATGTTATACAGACTTCGCATTTAATATGGAATATTTTTTTTTTCTTGACTTGGGTTTACTTTCTTAACTCAGTAGATCAATCTAGTGAGTTTATTTTACACTTTGGTGATTTATTTGTTAAAAGAACCATGTCACTGATTGTCTGTCGCAGCAAGAAGTCAACAACAGGATTATATCACAGGTGGCGTGGCAAAATGTGCGGACAGGTGCATTTGATGATTGGCCTCACAGTCGGGTATACAAGGGTTGTTGCGTTCTGTATTAGTGGAAAACAACTGCTGCACGTCTCCAAAAGTTATTGCCGCTTCCTCTGGAGATGGTCCGTCAACTCGACAATGCTGTTTGTCATGGAGTGGTGGCTTTACGAAATTACGGCATGAAACAGCGTGCTATTGCTCAGCAGTATGGCATCACTCAAGGTCAGGTGTCAAAGATCCTGAAACGAAATGCTCAGATGGGTGTCCCTACTCCAATACCGAGGCCAGGACGTCCCCGCAGAACCACAAGGAGGGATGATCGCCAGCTGCACCGGTTAGTCCGCAATGGCCGTACCAAGTCAGCTAATCGGCTTAGGGCTGAGTGGCAGCAACTGACAAATGTGCCTGTATCCAGAAGGCTAGTCAACCAACGACTGGTTCAAGCAGGCTATCATGCCAGGCATCCCCTGAGAAAGCCACGCCTGCCCAGACAACACCACCAGCGCCAATTGCAGTGGCCCAGAGAGCACCGTCAATGGCAGCCAGGACACTGGAATCACGTGATCTTCAGTGACGAGTCGAGATTTCTGGTCTATCGTCAAGATGGTCGCGTCCGAGTGTGCAGACAAGTGCATGAAGCCTACAACAAAGATTGTATAGTGCCAAGAGTCCAAGCTGGAGGTGGTGGGGTGACCGTTTGGGCTGCTTTTCATGCAGGGGGCAAAACTGACCTGGTTGTTCTGAATGGAAACCTGAACCAGTTCAAGCACAGGGCCATTCTGGAAGAAACATTGCTTCAATTTGCTCGTGCAGCCTTTCGAGGAAACTTTGTCTTCCAAGATGACAATGCACGGCCTCATCGAGCTCGCATGATCCAACACTTTCTTGCTGACCGTGGTGTCGAGCATATGGAGTGGCCTGCCATGTCCCCGGATATGAATCCGAAAGAGAACTTGTGGGCAGAATTAACGCGTCAAATCGACCACTTGGACCAGCAGCCGACCTCTGTGCGTGAATTGCAGCAGGCTATTGTCACTGCATGGCAAGTGATTCCTGTCCAAACCTTGGCAAATCTCGTGAACAGCATGCCTCAATGTGTACGTGCTCTCTTGAATGCTCGTGGGGGTTACACGAAGTACTGAAATGTAAAATCTACTGTCCATAATCCCAGTCGTAATTTAAATTTTGTTTTTGTTAAAAAAAAATTTGGCTAATGTGCAAAATAAAGAGATACTTCTGGAAAACGTACAGAAGTTTAACACAGTACTGTCCATGAATTGAGTTCGATATCAGTTTACATCACTTTCAAGGATCAATTTATTTGTTTCGAAATGTCAAATGTGGCTTTTTGTTTCTTTTAAAGGTCACATTAACAAAATCTAGAATAATTTCAACATAATTCCAATGAAATTTTGGTTCGAAGACATCTTGAAAAGTAAGTTCACCCCCACAAAAAAAATATTCCATATTAAATGCCAAGTCTGTATGTTACCTCTTATACAAGCCTTGACTTGGTATACAAAAAAAAAAATCTCCTCCCGCAGTTCATCCATCCTCCTTCGATCCGCCCTCTTCTCTTCCACAATTCACCTCACCCAGTTGTTCCTGCAAACTTGCAGCCTCTGTTGTTGTCTGTCAGTGCCATTGCCTCCAGACCGGATAGATAGGCCGGCACTACAGAAGACATCAGAACATTTCCCTTTCAATCTCCTCGATATCTTTCTGTCTGCCATTACTTCCTCCATCCTCCTTCACGTATTCGCACCCACCTTGGTCCTCCTCCACACCAACGCTGCCGACATACCATCCCAAATATGTCTCGTGTTGATTATCTGGTAAGTTGGCTGGCCTGACATTTTTGGATCCTGAGTTCAAACCCCGTCATGCCGTTGAATTAACACCAGGTGGGTTAACTCGGCCCGTCACCCTTCCGAGGTCAGAAAAATGAGTACCAACTGACTCGTAATGGGGGGAAATGCACCAGAAGCACAACGGTGTCCCAGAAAATGATGCAGCCAAGCAGCCACAAGCTGCATACGAACCACCACCACCATCCCCGGTCACGATTCACCACAGATACTAAAACCTATTTCCCCGTCTGATCAAATTCCCCTCTAACCTGATATTCATTTCTTTCCTCTGCTACCTGACCCACATCATCTCAGTCTTCTCCATACTCACCTTCAGCCCGTGTTTCTGAAATGCTTTCTTTGTCCCGCAGTACTTCCTGCATCTCCGATCTACTCCCCACTACAATAGCCAGATTGACCACATGCAGCATCCTCCCAATAATACCCCTCATGTTTACTTTCCTGCTTACCAGTTCCATCACCATGATTTGGCTGAGAGAGCATCCCTGCCTCAAACTGATGTTCACATTGGACTCCTCAGACATCCCAGGACCAAGTAAAACTCTTCCCTTTGCTCCCATTTACATCCCTTCCACCAACCGATCTTCTGGTTCCAGCACTCCCATCCATCTAAGTAACGCCATCACTGTCATTCTCAGAACCATGTAGTCGGCCTTCTCTGGCTCAACAAATCCCAATGCCATATCACCATGCACCTCCAACCATTTTAACACCAACTGTCTCAACGTGAACATCCCATCCGTCGGCCCCCTTTCCTTTTGAAACCCCTGCTGCTCTTATCCAATCTAAATCTACACACTTCCTTATCCTCCATTCCAGAATCCTCTCCAGCACCTTCATTGCATGACTAAGGATTGTCATGCCCCCGTACTTCCCTGGATCTCAAACATCGCCCGTCCCATTCACTCAGGCTGACTGGCATGGTCTTCAAGCAGCCATCAATCATCTGGACTGGTCTCCCATCTCCACTGCCTCTGACATCAACTCTTCCTGGGAATTCTTCAAAAGTAAACTGCTCTCTCTTATGCACAGATTTATCCCATCTCGTCTTCAGTTGTCATACCCTTCCTCCCGTCCATGGTACACTGAAGCTTGTGGTGAGACAGTTGCCCTGAAACAACTTGCCTTCACCTGATGGAAGGCGAATCCAACTGAAGGTAATCTCAGTTCCTTTCACAAAGCTCGGAACAAGTGTCTACCCTCAGAAGAACCAGTAAACAATATCTCTCGACTCTCAAGTCTGAACTCTCAAACCTGTCTCCCTCCTCCAAATCCTGGTGGTGTCTGGTCAAATCTGTTTCTGGTGTTTGTTCCCTCTCCATCCCGTCCCTTACCTCAAACCGCTACACAGCCGACTCCGCATGTGAAAAACTTGAACGCCTCAACTCTGTTTGCCTAAAAATATTGTGTCTCGAACCCATCTCTCTCTGGATCCACCTTACCCAGACAAACCCAGCAGCTCCTGGACTCTGTGCCCTTCCTTCATGAAAAGGTGGAGAAGTTTCTGTCAAACCTCGACTCTGATTCAGCAACTGGACGAGACGGCATCAACCCACGGGTCCTAAAATCCTGCTCTGCCGCTCCATCTCACCCTCTCTCTGTTCTCTTCACCCTCTGTTTTGCTCAAGATCATCTGCCAACATTACCGCTTTGTATAAAAAGGTGAAAAAAACATATCCTCATAAACAGCTGTTTTACACCTCTGTCACCCCCCCCCCCCCCCCGCCCCTGCCCCCGGCTTTACATGCCTCCACCTCCCAAGCCCTCTCCCTCCCACAGATCTTCCGATGTCCCTGTTCTCTGCTGTTGTACTTGTGTGCTTCCCTCTCTCTCCCCATCTTGTCTCCCACTCCCTTTATACGTTTCATGTGTCAGTTTCTTTTTTTGTGATTAATGTTCCCTC
This sequence comes from Myxine glutinosa, assembly GCF_964187855.1. NCBI lineage: Eukaryota > Metazoa > Chordata > Myxini > Myxiniformes > Myxinidae > Myxine > Myxine glutinosa. Next base: position 92,540,172 of record NC_136265.1, read on the forward strand.
TAATACGAGCCTCGATCTTGTAAACAAGAAAAAAAAAACCCTCTCCCCCTTCACGAAGATGTTTAAAACCCGAAATCTCCACAACCCCTCCCCTCCTCAAGAAGATGTTTAAAACCCGAAATCTCCACAACTCTTCCTCCACTCACGAAGATGTTTAAAACCCGAAATCTCCACAACTCTTCCTCCACTCACGAAGATGTTTAAAACCCCAAAACTCCACAACTCTTCATCCACTCACGAAGACGTTTAAAACCCGAAATCTCCACAACTTCTCCTCCACTCACGAAGATGTTTAAAAGCCGAAATCTCCACAACTCTTCATCCACTCACGAAGACGTTTAAAACCCGAAATCTCCACAACCTCTCCTCCACTCACGAAGATGTTTAAAACCCCAAGTCTCCACAACTCTTCATCCACTCACAAAGATGTTCAAAACACGAAATCTCCACAACTCTTCATCCACTCACGAAAATGTTTAAAACCCGAAATCTCAACAACTTCTCCTCCACTCACGTAGATGTTTAAAACCCGAAATCTCCACAACTCTTCCTTTACTCACAAAGATGTTTAAAACCCGAAATCTCCACAACTCTTCCTCGACTCACGAAGATATTTAAAACCATAATTCTCCACAGGTCTTCCTCGACTCCACTCACGAAGATGTTCAAAACTCCAAATCGCTGTTTCTCTATTAACTATTCCTCTATTCACTAAAATGATTTTAAAAAACGAAATCTCCACAACTCTTCCTCCAATCATGAAAATGTTTAAAACACCAAATCTCCGCAACTCTTCCCGGACTCACGAAGATGTTTAAAACCCAAAATCTTCACAACTCTTCTTTTATTCACGAAGATGTTTAAAAATGGAAATTTTCACCATTGGAGCGCCTCCTCTTGCAGAATACTTTGATTATTATGACGTTATAGGTCATGTGGTACAGGCGCCATCTTGGAAAAACGTTGCACCTCTTTTTTCTCATCTTTTTTCTCATCTTGTGTGAATGACATTGGTTTATAAGTTTTAAGCATTATCCAAATTAAACTAATGCCGTCTTTTCCAGATGTTTTACAAACTCTTGCGGAGCATCTTCTCCTCTGCAGAGTTCTAACTTATGTTCATCACAAACAGATGATTTGACATAATAACAGAAACCACAAGGAGTACGTTTTTGATATTTATTTGTGTATGTATGTTTGATTTGGAATTGGAGAAGCAGTATCTATCTTTTCAAGGATACTTTCAAAATCAGCGTATATCGCAAGTGGACGTTTCATAGATTTATTAAAATATTGGAATGTGATGTCTGAACCTGCTTTTGGCATATTAATTACTGCTGAATTGTGATGTTGACAATATTGTGCATGTTGGTTTAATCTTTATTTTGTGTGAAAGAAGTTGAGACATCACTCACAGGGATATGTATTTTTAGTTTGCTTGTGTATTGTAGCACATTATATTGGATGTTTTATACCTTCCATTTTCCCACATTTCCTCCCATTTTATTCCCTTACATTCTGCTCTCGGTCTTCGATGAGCTTCAATCATGTATAAATAAAAAAAACGTCACCGTCAAACAAACACAGATCCCATCAGAAGTGATGAAGATCACACAACTCACCATTCGGCTGGTCGCTTTGCTCCTCTTCCAGACCAAAGGAGTTCACATCCTCTATTTTGATCTGCAGAATCTCAGAAGATCCTTCCAGCTCCCCAATCTTCATGTCACACCAGAGCACAGTCGGTTGTTCCAATTCCGGCTGCACATGAGAGGAATCCTTCCAACAGCCAACTTGAGGGTACATGGTGGGTGAACCTTTAGAGAGGCAGGGAAACATACCATCCTTCCTGATGTTTGCTCCACTCTGAGTACCTTGATCCCAAACAGTACCTACATGTAAAGTACCTCTGTACTTGAGACCTTATCCACTGCCTAAATCAGTTACAGTACTTTAAATGTGCACCACACATGTATGCACACCTTGTGACAGCCCCAACAAAGAACTGCACATGATACCGTTTCTTCAAACAATATTCGCGGGGGACACATTCCTGGAAAATGCCTTGAATGTCGAATCCGTGAATGGGGGGGCATTGATTCAATGGGGAAAAAGGGGACAGGTTCCCAGTGGTTTGTGATTCACAAGGGAAAATAAAAAATATCATGGTTAAACTGTGAATACACCCACGAAGAGCCTCAAATGTGAAGTGAAGGACAGGGCCGTGAATGTCGAAGCAGGTAAGAAAAACCATGAATACGCCCACACAACATTGCAAATATGGTCGCGAAAACAATGTTGAATTGAGTGGTTGTGCATGTGCAGCGGCTTTGTGCGTTAGGTGTGGAAGATGCTTTTTCAATTGTCATGTGTGCGGCTGGTGGGAAATGTGGTTTTTCTGCACCATCGAAAAACAGTGAATGCGCAGGGCATACGGCCATGAATGTAGAAGCAGGTCACATTTTATGAACAGCAAACACGCAGGGGAGGACTGCACTGTAATTGTACGACATGTAAATTTTGATTTAGCCACATGTAATATATTTCATATTTTACATGTTATATGTTACCTCTTATACAAGCCTCGACTGGGTGTACAAGAAAAAAAAAATCTCCTCCCACAGTTCATCCATCCTCCTTCGATCCACCCTCTTCTCTTCCACAATTCACCTCACCCAGTTGTTCCTGCAAACTTGCAGCCTCTGTTGTTGTCTGTCAGTGCCATTGTCTCCAGACCGGATAGATAGGCCAGCATTACAGAAGACATCAGAACATTTCCCTTTCAATCTCCTCGATATCTTTCTGTCTGCCATTACTTCCTCCATCCTCCTTCACGCATTTGCACCCACCTTGGTCCTCCTCCACACCAACGCTGCCGACATACCATCCCAAATATGTCTGGTGTTGGTTATCTGGTAAGGTGGCTGGCCTGACATTTTAGGATCCTGAGTTCAAACCCCGTCATGCCGTTGAATTAACGCCAGGTGGGTTAACTCGGCCCGTCACCCTTCCGAGGTCAGAAAAATGAGTACCAACTGACTCGTAATGGGGGGAAATGCACCAGAAGCACAGCGGTGTCCCAGAAAATGATGCAGCCAAGCAGCCACAAGCTGCATACGAACCACCACCACCATCCCCGGTCACGATTCACCACATATACTAAAACCTATTTCCCCATCTGATCAACTTCCCCTCGAACCTGATATTCATTTCTTTCCTCTGCTACTTGACCCACCTCACCTCAGTCTTCTCCATACTCACCTTCAGCCCATGTTTCTGAAATGCTTTCTTTCAGTCCCCCAGTACTTCCTGCATCTCCGACCTACTCCCCACTACAATAGCCAGATTGACCACATGCAGCATCCTCCCAATAATCCCCCTCATGTTTACTTTCCTGCTTACCAGCTCCATCACCATGATTTGGCTTAGAAAATATCCCTGCCTAAAAACCGATGTTCACATTGGACTCCTCAGACATCCCAGGACCAAGTAAAACTCTTCCCTTTGCTCCCATTTACATCCCTTCCACCAACTGATCTTCTGGTTCCAGCACTCCCATCCATCTAAGTAACGCCATCACTGTCATTCTCAGAACCGTGGAGTCGGCCTTCTCTGGATCAACAAATCCCAATGCCACATCGCCTTGCACCTCCAACCATTTTAACACCAACTGTCTCAACGTGAACATCCCATCCGTTGTCCCCCTTTCCTTTTGAAACCCCTGGTGCTCTTATCCAATCTAAATCTACACACTCTTCCTTATCCTCCAATCCAGAATCCTCTCCAGCACCTTCCTTGCATGACTAAGGATTGTAATGCCCCTGTACTTCCCTGGATCTCAAACATCGCCCTTCCCATTCACTCAGGCTGACTGGCACGGTCTTCAAGCAACCATCAATGATCTGCACTGGTCTCCTATCTCCACTGCCTCTGACATCAACTCTTCCTGGGAATTCTTCCAAAGTAAACTGCTCTCTCTCATGCACAGATTTATCCCATCTCGTCTTCAGTTGTCATACCCTTCCTCCCGTCCATGGTACACTGAAGCTTGTGGTGAGGCAGTTGCCCTGAAACAACTTGCCTTCACCTGATGGAAGGCGAATCCAACTGAAGGTAATCTCAGTTCCTTTCACAAAGCTCGGAACAAGTGTCTACCCTCAGGAGAGCCAGGAAACAATATCTCTCGACTCTCAAGACTGAACTCTCAAACCTGTCTCCCTCCTCCAAATACTGGTCGTGTCTGGTCAAATCTGTTTCTGGCATTTGTTCCCCCTCCATCTCCTCCCTTACCTCAAACGGCGACACAGCCGAATCCGTGTCAAGTCGTAGATTCGTTATTGCTTAGAGTTCTGTATAAAACGTCGGTCGAATAATATGTTATGATTTAAAATGTTGCTTATATGCTATTTTCATAAGTGAATAAAGGGTTTTTCCACTCCGCTTTAGTATAAATGAGAAATGCTCGCTTCGGTCGTGCTGGACAAATGGGTTTTTTGTATACGTGTGACCTTTCACCTAGATAAGTCCGGTCGTAAAAACCCTCTTTGATTCGCAGACGGCGCCTCGAGCCGCGGATGGAAGGCGCTTGGAATGTGTAGCTTCATGTAAAATGCTCGGATTGTATACATAAACCTTTGAATAATGGTCTTATCTGGGCCAAGCATGCACTCTTCTCTCTGTGAGTTACATTTTCTGTCACCTCGGAGCTTTGAAACTACATCTGGTCCGAATGATAAGGTGCATGCTGCACTCCCCCGAATGACAGAGCGGATAACGGTGGGGGCTAGGGATAACGGTGGGAGGAACTCTCGCCAGTTCCTTTGTTCTCTCGGAGATTTTCTGATAAGCGTGTTCCTATTTAAGTGAACTGTGAATCGATGGATTTTCAGGAAGGGCTGAACGTGGCATGAGGGCAAGTCGTGCTGTAGAAAGTTCGCTTCCTCCGGATCTGTATAAGTTGGTATTAATAAAGATCGTCATTCTCAGGCTGTTGGTGGAACTTCTTTTAAGAGCCAAGAGTTGTTTCTTGACAAATTGGTACCAGGAGTGGGGTGCAGCAAGACAGTGACAGTCGAGGCGAATCCTGAACGATCCGAGGGGGGCTGCCTGAGGCCGGGACGCCGGTACGCTGATTCGTTTAAGGTGAGCATTGTTTTTTTATCAGAGGGCAATCCAAATTCGTACCCCCCTCCTCGAACAGGCACAGTTCGTCTCCCCTGTCACCTGTATTGCCTGCACTCCGGACAGAAAATGTAAACAGAATGACGTGTCTTTGTTAAAATCACCAGGATAAACATTAAGGGTAAAGCTAAGGATAGATTTTGCGCAGGATATCAGTAAGGATTTAACAGTAAGCTTAAAGTTACAGTTAGCACCAGGAGGGGAAAGTGAGGTCGGACAGCCATATAGGTTGAAGCCAAGTGGCCAAGATCTTTCCAGGAAGGAACAGCCCAGAGACAAGATGGGGTATGCCATTGCATGCCAGGGAACGAAGGGCTGTGGCTAACTTAGAGGGCCATAAGAACATGGCCAGTAAAAGGATAACGCGCAGGTACCAGGTAGGCCTGACAGAAGGAAGCAAGCAACAGAGGTCCAGATAGAAACAGGCCAGGATCTGGTGAACAAGAGAAAATAAATAGGCTCACAGGAAAAGAGGCCAGGTGACCACAGGTAGGAAGGACAGGAGTGGTTTTTGAAATATTGAAATTTTAAGCATTGCAGCTATGGTTATTGAAGCTACAAGGACAGAGGACAATTAAGTAAGCAGTTAAGCAAGTAAATCAGCGATTGATGCCGCTGGACCAGATGCCAGACCAAGACCCCCCACCCCCCCAAGCCCTGAGCCCTGTCCCCGGGCCACAGGCGCCACCTCTCCCACCCCCGCCCCTGTTCCCCCAGGGGTTAGACCCCCAGAAAACTAGACCAGCCGCCCCTCAGGTTCACCTTAGCCCGGGCAACCCTTTTAGAGGACAAGAAATTAGTGGGGCGGACAGCGGGTTCGCGGCCCCAGAAGGGCTAGGAGTATTGTATTGTACCCCTCAGTGGAAGGGCTCACGGAATCGGAGAACCCACAGCCTACAATCGGGATGTGTCCCTTTAAAAAACCATTTGAAAGAACCAGATTTGGCGTCTATGCAGGAGCGGGTGAGAACCTTGCTGGCTGAACAGCCCGGTCACATACCGGAACTTATGCGTTTGTGGATACAAAATACAGGCGCAGATTGGCGGGACGTCTGCCACATGGGAAAGGCTGTATTGCCCGCGCGGGTGTGGGACCAGGCCAAAGTACACGCACGCTGGCCGAATGTAGCACCAACCCCGGCCCAGACCCTCGACGATTGGGGGGCCCTGGTCGACCTGTTGTTGGCCGGGGTATACACCGCACTGAGGCCAACCGACCAATTAGATGAAGCGGCCGAGCAGTGGGACATGGGCGACGATAAGAAGGCCGATGTAAAGGACGACATGTTGCAAATGCTTGTCCAGGAACCCATAAGGGCCCCCTCCCCAAAATTTGGAACCCACAAGGGCCCCCTCCCCAAAACTGGAACATACAAGGGCCCCCTCCACAGCCGCAGAATTGGGCCGTGCAAAAGGACCCCCCACCCCCCCAAGACCTGAGCTCAGTCCCGGGGCTCTAGGCAACACCCCAACACCCCCCGCCCTGCCTTCCCTTTTTCACCTCAACGCACCCCGTCCAACCCGTCCCAAAAATCCTTTTCCTTGAATGAGAGACGCAATATGAATGAACAAAGATTGTACATGGGAGCGGCTGGAGAAAGGCATGATTGGAGTCGATCTGATTTTCGCGCGAAGTCTGGAAGACTCACTGGTATATGAATGAGGAATGAATGTATTGTTACAGACGTGGCTTAGATGTTATTTACCGAGCGGTTTTGGTATGACCACGCCTGCACAAGTTACCCGATTATACCCGAACGTTGACTAGTCGCGCTACGCTAGGTCAATAAAGGAAAAGGACACACGGCTGGGTTTCAAATGACACGACACCCAGGGTTCAGTTCTCAAGCCCTCCGGAGGAGGTTATATTGTGATGGAAGGTTAGATTACAACTACCAGAGGGACAGCATAGTAAGGTGGGCACTTAAACACAATCTTATATTCACCCCAACAGACGACAGATAAACGGGACAAGGCTGACTCACACGGGGATTGATGGCAAGGAAAGCGGTTATCGATGGCTCCAGGTGCACCTGGGCTCAGGGCAGGATCGACCCGGTCCGGTCTAGAGATGCGGGGAGGTCGCAGCGCTCGGATGGCGTCTTGTCTGCTCAAGCTGGGGGCGCATCTGACGTCACGTCCGGTACGGGGCCGCGTATATCCGGCGGGGAGTCACACGCCCTCGGCTCGTTAGCTCCGCCCAGATGGAATCGGTCCGCCCTTCTTATTGGGTGCGGGGGGGTTTACCAGGCTCCGCCCTTGACGAGGAGCTGACAGCCAGCCCCTTCATGGTAACCTCGTGGAGCGCATGGTCCGGAGCGCAATGTCAATGGCGGCTAACCGAGCCGGTGGGAGGACGCACACTCCCCCGCGCAGCGCCGTGCCCCTCTGTTGTTGTAGACGGGGAAGAAGATGGGAGGAGGTATGGGAAAGGTCCTAAACTCACTACTGGTGCCATATAATCACATTCTGGTGCAACGAAGAGTCATAATTAATGGAAACGAGTCCTTAACTGACATAGACTAAGAATAACTAGCAAGATGTCCGAAAGTTATCTACGTGTGGTGCGGTGGACCTGGGCACGACATTTAATGGGGGAAAAAGGGGGAGGTCGGTTCTACAGAGTGTTGTTTACAGACAATGGGACTAGGGAATGGGGGATTGGGGATAGTTGGGGAGTATTGGGGAAATAGGGGAATATTTACAAGCGGATATGGAGGCCAAATTCCATATTCGCAACATTGCACCCTTCTCTACCCTCGGGGCGTCCCGACCCGATAAATTTTTACCTACTTTAGTGTGGCACGCAATGTAGTTCCCTCTACTATTAACTCTACCCTGAGTGCGACAGTTTTACAGATATTCACAAATGAGTAAATATGTCCCCCTGCGACGTTGCACCCTTCTCCTCACAGAAACACACCCACAGGATAACCGAATCCGGAAAGAATTCTCAAACTAAACATACAGCCGGTAGGGAGCATTATTTACACAAGACTACGCTGATATTTACACTACGATCCAGGACCTGTTTTTGGAGGAACACATGCAGATGTTATGCATAGAGAGAGCACGCATGCCAGCATCGATACACCAACCCACGAGTGCTCTGTGGCCTACGGCCTTTAATAATGTGCAGAGCACCCCTTCCAAGCATCAAGCACCACCCCATCACACAGTGAGCACCATCCGGTGCACCAATAAAGTGTCTATAAATCACCGGTGGTGTCGCAGCCGGCCGATGTTCAGCCGCTGGTCTTGCCTTCGTGTGGTGCACTTGGCCTTCTTAATTCTTTCAAAAATAAAGAAAGGCGCCACCCGCGTCCATTTCTATATTGTGGCCGTCAGGGGGCCAACTGTTAATGGTTCACCTGTTTGGCATAGGTGCCACGTTGACCCATAGGTCCATCCATGGGTGGTGCTTGGCCGCAAAAGAACTGCGGTCCATTGTGGGTGGCCACAAACATTGCGGTCCATATGGTGTATCGATCCAAGCAGCAAGCAGCGAAAGTGCAGGCCCACAACTGCGAAGCCAGCACCTCTCTCTCCTCTCTCTCTACCCCAAAGCCAGATCCTCGGAGGTGGGAGACAAAAGAAGCAGACAAGTGAGTAAGGTGGTAAGGGCGCAAAAGTGCACGCAATGTAAGATGATGCACACTGGGGGCACATGGGAACCAGGTGAGACAGGTACGTTCCTATCGTACGCCCCCCCCCCCCCCACCAGGTAACCTACATGGCCCCTCCCTTACCCCTTACTGTATCCACAAAACACAACACTACCCATAAACATCTTTACAAATCAACAAACATCCCTACTGTCTTCCCCGTTCCTCCCATATACCAAATTCGTCTTCTCTCCCTCCTAACCAATCAAATTTGCCATTGTCAACTTTCATCATAATTTGCCATCTCCAACTCAACATCAAAATTTGCCATCACCAATTCATCATCAGTCCCTCCTAAGGAGGGAGAGATGGAATCACCCCAATGTCTCATCCACGTCGTGATGCGTCTCACAAATCCACAGCAATCTCATTTCCTGCAACAAACAAAGAAAACACAGGTGTGGAGTCATCATCATCACCACAGGTAAGTGGCTGCGTATGGTGCGACAGGTTCATCAATCCTAACTATTTCCTAAATGACTTTAACAACTTTACACTACCCGGGGTCTTTCTCCGGCCAAACCATTGGCCCCCTTACACTATGGGTTCTAAAAACCAATTCCCATTGGCCAAACTGTGGTGCTTTTCAATTTGGGGTCTCACTCCCCCGATTCATCTCCCGGTGCCCTCGCACAATTTCTGGGCCGCGGCGTGTACCTCTCCCAGCGGGTCTACCCACATGCACACCTCCACCACTGCAGTTGCCTCCGAGCTTACCTGCTCCTTACCCTAACCTAACTACCTGGGGAAGGCCCTCTGGCACTCTCCCCACTCGGTGCCCTCTCTGGCACTGGGCTACCCGGGTCCATCCTCCGGATCCTCGGGCCCCATCCACAACTCTACCGGCTCCCAGAGCCCACCTGCGGCCTCACCTGGCCGACATCCTCACAGTGGTGGAGTGCCCAACCAACTACACACACTAACAGGCTACACGCCCAGCCATTTCCACAACACTAATGCACCCATTCACAACACCATTCTGCAACCGCACCACAGATGCCAATATCCAATCACAATTTACCTGTACCCTCTACCTAACACTTACACTACCCGCCCCGGGTATCCGTGATGGGGGTCCACTCTTCCCCCATTCACACCTTCGCACCATGCACACCACTCCGTACCACTCACTCCAACTCTCTCCACACACCTGTACTTGCACACCTGTGCTCTCACACCTGGTGCCACCTGCACCCTTCTCTCCCCAAGCGCATTCGCGCTGATCCACACACTCACTACTCACACACTGCTCCACACACCTGTCCAGTTGCACACCTGTGCAATCACACCTGTTCAATTCTCACACACACACGGCATCATCTCAGCTAACTACTCCCTTCTGAAACTTGCGCTTCCCAGTCGTCCCTTTAAACTATTGCGCTCCCTCGTCATTATCATCCACACTAATCTACCTGCGTCCCCACTACAGGTATCAGTCACTAACTAACCTTAACGTCACCTAATGTCATCTTCTAGGGCCCTATCCATATAACCTAACCCACCCGGGCTAGTTTTCACTGCCATACACCCCATAAACTATTGCTCCTTTGCCCCACGGGAAGGGTGGCAGGGATGCCAGCCTTACCCACTGGGCCCATCGCTCACTACCAATTTTGCACATCTAATTTCAACAAATTAAAAATTTGGCCAATCACTGCCCATCATCTGCCAATCACTACTGCCAATCCTTTGCCAATCATCAAATTTTGTTTTTCTCTAATTTTGGGGCCAAAACACTAACCTCATCACCCAATCGACTCACTAATACCTCTCGGTGCGCCAATCCCTGTCCAAAGCCCGGCTTCGTAAAGCCAAGCCATGAATGCGGGTTGTTCTGTGCCAGCGGCTGGACACGTCCGGCACTCGGTGCAGGGACGGGGGTTTACCCGTGCCGAGATCCCACACACCACCTCGGCGTGGAGCCATCCAATGCCCCGATCTAGACCTGCCGGCACGTCTCACCAAAAAGTGGTCGCCATGACGACCCTTTCTATCGGGCTGCCAGCTCCGCCTTGTGGAGCACGGACGCGGCCGTTCAAAGCGAGGCCCAGCACGCACCGAGGGCCCGCTTCGGCTAAAAGTCGCTCTAACCTCTACCCCGTTTAACGTCGATGCTTCACCTGGACGCTTACACCCCGCAGCCCGTTCCTTGCTCACACATCCAGCCGTGCCCATGCTCCTCGTACCTTTCCTTACACACCCAGGTACACCCATTCCACTCACAGCCTTGGTCACACACCTGACCACCGAACACTTTGGCACACATTCGTTGCTCGCACACCTCACCAATACACCGCTTCGCGCCCCCTCCTCGGTCACCTCCTCTGTGACAATCACAGGTGTGCCCTCATTCGCACACCCAACCACGTGCCTCACCACCAACTCCAGCGTGCATTCCCACTCACGCTCTACCATTCCAGGTGTGCATCCTTCCATCCCAGGTGTACATCCTCGCTCACCTGTCACAACCAACTCACTCTCCTTGTCACTCTCACTACTCTCACCTCCATTCTTGACAGCGTACTCACCCTTACTCTTGACAGCGCACTCTTTCCTCATGCACCCGTCCGTTACACACCTTTCTCGCGCACACTCTCCCGTTACACCCTCTGTAACACTCACCACAGGTGGACACTCTTCCTTACTTCTGACAGCGCACTCTTTCCTCATGCACCTGTCCGTCACACACCTTTCTCGCGCACACTCTTGCGTTACACCCTCTGTAACACGCACCACACCGCGCTTCCATGTGCCCCCTCGCACACGCGCTACGACCGACTCACTCTCGCCAGCACCCTCACTCCTTGGCACGCACTTTTTCCTCACACACCCCAGAGTCGGACTTTCTTGCACACCTCCTTTTTCGCACACCAGACCTGTCGCACACTTCACCAACGGCCTCTCACGAACACCCGGGTCTATCTCGACCCCCAAGCTTATTAAATCCCCTGGCGCATCATACGCACGACCATATTGGTCACCACTTACACCGGGTCCTCTTCCTCTTCGCTTCTCCTCCATCACCTGCGAATCCCTCATCCGGTTAATGAGCACATCATCACGATCCAAACACAGACTTTGGACCAATTCTTTTATCTCCTCTTTTATCTCTTTCTTATCCCCTCTCCGTCGCTTCTTAATTTCACTCATCCCTTCTTCCACTTCTTCTAATTTGTGCTTCACCTCTTTTATTCCCCGGTACGTCTCCTCAAGCTCATCCTCTAAGGCTACCTTGACCGTTTCCATGTGCGTCTTCACCTGCCGGTCCTTCGTCTCCATTACCTCTACCACCTCGTCCAACCTCGCTGTCAGTCCCTCACGTACCATCTGACATTCCCTCTTCGTCGCTATCAAGTCGTCTTTTAGTTCTTTCTGTGTCACTTTTAACCCTCCTAGTACTGCAGTGTTCCTTTGAACCTGCTCCGTTAGTCCTTTTTGTCCCTCCGTCAGCTGTTCCACCTCCTGCGTCAGGACCTCTATGCCCCCTTGCAATTTTACAGTCCCCTTTCTCACCTCCTTCTCCATGTGCTCCTTACAGTGCCTCACCTCCTCGCGCACTCCTCCGACCTCCTCACTCACACCTCTTCTGATCTCCTCTCCCATCACTTGCATCTCCTGCCCAGATGCCACCCTCATCTGCTCCATTTCCTCCCTGTGAGCATCCAGTTTGGCTTCTACCCCCATTCTGACCCCCTCTATCTGCTGCCCCATTTGGTTAATTTCCCTTTCCGCTTGGTCCCTCGTGTCCCTCAATTTGCCTTCCATGGTGTTTTCTAACCCCTCTAACCCTTTTTGCATCCCTTCCATTTGATTCTCTTGAGCGGCCATTCTGTTTTCTACCCCCGTTAACCCCTCCTGTATTTCCCCTAATCTATCGTCTAATTTCCCAAATTTCATGTCTAATCCCTTAAAATTATTGTCTAATCCCTTAAAATTATTGTCTAATCCCTCACTGGTACCCCTCGCTTCGTCCCTCATTACCCCTATTTTGCCCTCCAATCGCTCACCCTGAGCATCCATCCGGTTCCCCATTACCCCCAATTGCTCACTCTGAGCATCCATCCGGTTTCCCAACCGCTCACTATCAGCTCTCATTCCCACAATTTGGTCTCCCATTCGTTCCATAAGGACCCTCATTTGCAACATAAAAAGGTTCGAATCCACCAGTGGTGCCACTACGGTCGCGGGCGTGGACGCCGTGGCCACCTCGTGCATGACAACGCTATTTTGCGACCCTGCCGCCCTCACTGCTTCGCTCTCCTCTTGTCCCTCAATTTGGTCCTGGATCGACCCTACCTCACTCTCCCCTACCGGACCCCAGCTGTCTTGGTCTGCCATAGCGCGACTTTCAAAATTCGGGTTTTTATACAACAAAACAAATTTCGGCCGTTATAATTTCGTCGAGCGCAGTAAACGCGCTCCGAATCGATTCTAACTCCCTGGTTTGGGCCTAACAACGCGCGGGAAACGCGCTCCGAATCGATTCTACTTGTTACAAATTTGGGCCTAATAAATTTAGTCCCGGGTTCGAATTCCACTCCTCGACACCAATTGTTACAGACGTGGCTTAGATGTTATTTACCGAGCGGTTTTGGTATGACCACGCCTGCACAAGTTACCCGATTATACCCGAACGTTGACTAGTCGCGCTACGCTAGGTCAATAAAGGAAAAGGACACACGGCTGGGTTTCAAATGACACGACACCCAGGGTTCAGTTCTCAAGCCCTCCGGAGGAGGTTATATTGTGACGGAAGGTTAGATTACAACTACCAGAGGGACAGCATAGTAAGGTGGGCACTTAAACACAATCTTATATTCACCCCAACAGACGACAGATAAACGGGACAAGGCTGACTCACACGGGGATTGATGGCAAGGAAAGTGGTTATCGATGGCTCCAGGTGCACCTGGGCTCAGGGCAGGATCGACCCGGTCCGGTCTAGAGATGCGGGGAGGTCGCAGCGCTCGGATGGCGTCTTGTCTGCTCAAGCTGGGGGCGCATCTGACGTCACGTCCGGTACGGGGCCGCATATATCCGGCGGGGAGTCACACGCCCTCGGCTCGTTAGCTCCGCCCAGATGGAATCGGTCCGCCCTTCTTATTGGGTGCGGGGGGGTTTACCAGGCTCCGCCCTTGACGAGGAGCTGACAGCCAGCCCCTTCGTGGTAACCTCGTGGAGCGCATGGTCCGGAGCGCAATGTCAATGGCGGCTAACCGAGCCGGTGGGAGGACGCACACTCCCCCGCGCAGCGCCGTGCCCCTCTGTTGTTGTAGACGGGGAAGAAGATGGGAGGAGGTATGGGAAAGGTCCTAAACTCACTACTGGTGCCATATAATCACATTCTGGTGCAACGAAGAGTCGTAATTAATGGAAACGAGTCCTTAACTGACATAGACTAAGAATAACTAGCAAGATGTCCGAAAGTTATCTACGTGTGGTGCGGTGGACCTGGGCACGACATTTAATGGGGGAAAAAGGGGGAGGTCGGTTCTACAGAGTGTTGTTTACAGACAATGGGACTAGGGAATGGGGGATTGGGGATAGTTGGGGAGTATTGGGGAAATAGGGGAATATTTACAAGCGGATATGGAGGCCAAATTCCATATTCGCAACAGTATATTGGGATATTAATTGACGTGTGTATCTGGCCAATGTATTTGTCTGTATGACATATGCAAAGCAGAGGGTTTCGGTGTGAAGCATTGTAAGTGGTCTGCTTGACGTGCGGGAAATTCAGGCCGGGAATGTCCATTTTAGTGTCTATCCGAGGGAACAGGTGAGGTCCTGAACTGAGTCCGGATTTTCATCTGTTTGGGAGTTGTTTGGGAAGCGAATTGATATAAATCGGGTCAGGAAAGCACTCGGAGTGCCCTTGTCGACCTACTGTTGATATGAAGCGGTTTCTTGGAGATGGTTACAAGATGGGCTGCTTTTGTCTTTCGAGCGGCAGTCGGGCAGAAATTTGGATTTGAATCGAAATGTGTGTTTGACTTGAATCGAAGAGTTCATTCAATGGCAGATATTGTGGATTGTATGTGTGGGATATATCCCTGAGGCAGCTCACCTTTAGGATGATGATGTCATGTAGTGCATTTTGGGTCAGAGAGGTAAAGCGTCAGAGATCCTGTTTTTTTTTGCGATGTTTACGAGCTAGGGATGAGTTCTGACAGCTCAATGTTCTGACAGCTCACTGTTATGACGGCTCAATGTTATGACGGCCCTCATTCGAGAGCGGCGCGCAGTTTGGTTGCCACGGCTACGGGCCTCGCAGGAAACCGCGAGGCGGGAGTGTTGGGATTCGTGTGGAGGCACGAGGGTGCGCGCCAGGACGGAGGGCGGCGTGGCGTCGTCGCGTTGAGATGGTTGTGCCAGGTCGATCGGCGATCTCTGAATTTAAATCGGATTTTTGTCGTGTGTGTTGTGAAATCCGTGGGTGGAAATCCGTGGAAGTTTGGGTAGAGTTATTGTGCGTTCGGGCAGGAGCCGAGCGAGCCGCGAGTCACGGGTGTGCTGTATGAGGTTGCTCGGAGGATGTGTGCCCAAATGCATTGTGGGTCATTTCGACTTTGCTGGATGTCGGACGTTCATGTCAGACGTTCATGTCAGAATCAGACATGAGTCATGAGCCATGTCAGAATAGTGGGCGCCTGCGACATACATGCCATGCAATGTCACAGGAGGAATACGTTATTCAAGATGGATTTATATAAGGGGAATACTAAACAAGCGGTGATAGTACGCGAAGTATATAAACTGAGGTGATTATCATAGACGAATGAAGGATTTCAAGACAGAGTAATTAATTTCCGGTGCCAACAGGAAGTCTTGTTCATACAGTAAGTGAGGTACAGTGCGAATGATGAGATTCAGAGAGATCTCTGATTGAGGTAGGCAGAAATGTCACGTTTTCAACAGAACGCTTATCCGAGGAAGGAGGACGGTCGAGGTTTCAACTGTTGGTATGTGGTGTGGCTTGTGCCAAGGTGTGGGCGCGAGGAGGATGTGGTTGTGTTTGTCTGTCTGTGGAGTTATACGGTTGTTGGATTCGTAGAAGCTAGCATTTTGCGATGTGGAGCCACGATAGTGGTCGTGTGTCTGTCCGGATGTGGAGTTCTTGCAAGGACGGGAATGTCGCCGGACTTGTATTAGTTGTGGAATGAAAACGCTGGTTACCCCAATTCGACGTTTGTACCACCTATCTCCGTTTGAAGTTTGACCTTTTAAAGTTCATTTGACCTTTGTTCGAGATTTGTAAGGGAAAGAGGTCGGAGATAATTCACTAACCTTGGAAGAACGACAGGCTGTCAGTCTACTGGAGGTTGCTTTAACGGCAGGATATATAGGACTTAAATCTGGAGAATATCGGGACATTATATTGTGGGTTAAAACTGAAATCACGTACGTAATTAGTGAACAGAGAATATCGGGACATTATATTGTGGGTAAAACTGAAATCATGTACGTAATTAGTGAACAGAGAATATCGAGTTCTGTTTGTCGTTGTAATTGACGTCTCAAATGTCCCGATTCAGGGGTCTCAAGAAATAAACAGACTTCCGGTGCCGACCGGAAGCGTCAGGTACAGTACGCTTGAATTTAATTTAACCGGGCCGAGCACAGTGACGTGTGTGACCGAGCAATGGGGATAGTCATGGTAAATGGAGGATATTTGGGAGGATGAAGAGATGCAAGTAACATGGATTAAGTTGTGGTATCAAGAGGTGGGTGCTGTATATTGGTATATTGGTACATCAAGTAGGTATATTGTGGTTATTATAACTCGCTGATTATAGGGGGCGCCGGGCGCACCAAGTACAGATCGGGTTGCATGATGGAGCATGGAGCAGGGTGGAACACCCCGTGTGGTTGGAGGTTGAAATGCAGTGAAATGCAGTGAAATGCAGTGAACATGCCCGATTTTGGCTTTGCGAGGCTCCGGATAGAAGTTGGCATTTCGATACTGTGGATTATATTGTGCCTGCCCGGAAAGGTGATGTCCTGTGCTGGGGCTGGCGACATGCCTCTGTTATTTGTCTGTCTGTCGGTCTGATTGTAAGTCTTTGGTACTGGGAGGGCTAATTGAGTGCTCAGGCGTCATTGTTCCATGGAGGCAGGTACTGTGAGTCACAAAATTTGGACCTGGGATGGGATATAAGGTCAATGAATCAGGGAAAGGTAGATGTAACACAGAGAGATGGACAGGACAACAATGGAGTTTATATGGACGGGTTTGGGGCAGTTTCAATCTGACGATTACAGAGTGCTTTGTTCTGTTCACGAAACATGTAAAATTCATGGAGTTGAAGTGGTTTGCAAGAAGGCAGCAGAGTCAGTACTGGGATGCAACCTCGTCCAGGGGTTTTGGTCCAGCCTGCAAGGAGTCCAGGGGTTTGTATCAGGGGTTTTGGGGAGGTTTTGGATGCAAAAAAAAAAAATAATAATAATAATAATGGGATGCTGTGCCCATCTGGATGTAAAATTATCCATCAAGGACGGGGAATGATGTGCAGTGTGATTGGGTAGGAGGTAAAGGCCATAAAACACCAACCCCATGAGGAACGAAATAAATGGAGACGTCGACAATCACATGATGGTTGGGATTGAAGAACAACCTACTGGGATTTCATGATGTGCAACAGTGTATGAGTGAGTAATTGTGATCTGTTTAAGTGTAAGAGGCGGTGGAGAAGAAAGGGGTGATGAAAAGTTATTTGTTTTAGTGTGAAGTAGGTTGGTTGCTTATTTGTCACAGTAAGGTGAGAGTTGTGTTTTTAAGCTTGGTTGCTGATATCGAGCTGGACTTGGTGTCAGTGAACTGCTAAAGGGCATAAAATCGTGTTGTGTGCATGGTAAATTGCATTTTCCCTGAGTTGATTTATCTGGTATGATTTATCTGGTACATTGGTGTTGAAATAATTGTGGCTTTGAATGAATTGTTGCTTGGAATGTGTTGATTGGAAAGTGATTTCTGATCGCTGATCCGATCTGGTTTTGAATCGTTTGATTTAATTTTGAGTTGATTGGAGGTAATAAGGATTTGTGTTGATTTCTTGATTTGAGTTGATCTGGAAATGTACAAATTCTGGTTGGGTTTACAGTTTGCGTTTTGGTTATGCGATTTACTGGTTCTGGTATGTGTATTATTGGTCATAGATTTGCGATTCGTGGAATTGTTTGCACGGCATTGGTTGCATTGTTGTAAGTAATTGCGTGCGTGTCTTGAATTGTCATAGGAAGAGTGGTTTCAACAGTAATGGTGAAAATGGTGTGCTTTGAAAATGGTGTGTAAGTCATGGGTAAATGAGAATTGATATGTGTGAAATACATTCGACGTGATTGATGTTTGCAGACGGGCTGACAGATACAATCCACGCGGATTGTGACCGACGCAAACAAATGTATATAAAGCATGGGTTTATGTAAAGTGACGGTGCAGCTGCCTCAGTGGGATGGTATGTTTAGTAAACAAAGACAGATGGGATTAATGTGTATATCAGGAACATTTTGGAAAAGAAATATGGATATATGACATTACTAAAATATAACCAAGCAATTGAGAGTTCTTGGGTTAATGGGATATAAATAAATGCATCTACAAGTTGATGGTTTATAAAAATTTAGTTCTGGATGATACTTAAACGATGAACAATGTTGGCAATATACAAAGAATGTGACTTGTTTTTTGGGGGGAAAACATGTGGTTTAAAAATGGTTGGCTAAGTTTTAAAGATGGAGATGTTTCGCAGAACTCTTATGATTATTTATATGAGTGGTGGACTATTCCATGGCGAAGCATTTTTCAGTTTATTGAAAGTTGGATTTTGTAAAATAATGGTTTAATATAACCACAGTAGAAAATAATATACAGATTTGGGACATTTTGTAAACTTTCGAATAATGAGAAGATTCATAAAATTCATTTTATTTATTTCATGGAAAATATTTGGGTTGCAAGTGGAGAAGCATGGTTGAAATTACGATCCAGTGGATGATATATATCCCAACACCATACATTTTGATAACGTGTGACATCTACATACCGGTGCCATTTGTATTCACTGGTGAGAGTGGAAATATGAAAATTGTAAATGTGATGATAAAACTAGGTTATTTTTATTGTAAAAAATAATAAAAATAAAAATAAAAATAAAGAGGGAGTATCCAGGAAAAGGATGTTCAAGTGAACTTTGTGCTGTGAAAAGAATGTCGAGTTAATGGAAGTGTTTTGTTCGATTAATTTTGTTCAATTTGTGTTCTAATGATAAGTTTATCACAATTCATAAAAAAAAATGCATCGTGCTCCAATTAATTGAATAAAATGAGTAATCTTGAACCAGAAAGGAAAGGGATGGACAGAGACGGGCGATGTTTTAAGGTGAAAGAAGGCTGTCTTTATGATCTATTTAGTGTATTTTTCAAAGGAGAGGGTTTTGGTCAATGAGGATGCCAAGATTCCGGATGCGAGGGAAGGTGGATACTGAGAAACCATCGATGTTGGGGGCAAAGTTATGGGTGGATTTGGTGAGTGGTTTTGGGCAAACGAAGATTAATTTAGATTTATCATAGTTAAGTTCGAGGAAGTTGATTTGAAGCCAGAATCTGAAGCCAGAAGTCAGGGTTTAGTCCAGGGTTTTTCCAGAATGGGGGTGAAGTTTCACGAGTTTTTGGGGAAATCGGTATGTGAAGCTGGATTAAGTTGGAACCGCTTGGTGAGCCATGGAGATGGATTGGGTTTTGTTGTTGGTTGTCTGGGAGTTCGGTTGTTGCATTGCCAAAGGTTTCTGTGTGGTGGACACACTCGTTGGCTGTTGTCTTGTGTGACGTGGGTGGAGATGTATGTGGCTGTGTGTGGCTGCCTGGAGTCGGGAAGGCGGCTACAGTGGTTGATATTGGTTGTGGATTGTCCGGGGTGCTTCGATTTGCATAGGGGGTGAAGATTGGGATATTACATTATTTTGAGTAAGTATTGGCATGAGTAATTACATAAGTAATTATGAGTTATTATGAGTATTAGTTATGAGTAAGTGATTATTTTAGTAAAGTTACATGTTTCGCTGTGTTGTGGATCTGGGGACAAGCTAGTTTGATGGGTACCCTGGGGTCTTCGGCGTGTCTATGTGTTTGTCTGTCTGTTACACCAGACTCTTGAATGGGTTTTCATGAGACGAATTTCAGACATAACAGTGAGAATCTATTTTGAGCGAATCACAGTGGGTGAGAAAAACATTGTGTGTGACCAGACACCAGAACTGACCAGAATTGGAATTGGAATTAGACCAGGTTATTTCTATTATTTGTTTATTCGTGAAAATAAATAAATAATAGGGGGAGGTTAATGGAGGTTAATGGTGGTTTGTTGGTGTTAATGGAGGTTAATGGTGGTTTGTTTGTGGTAATTCTAGTTGAAACTCTAGCTGAAGTAATTTTCGTTTATTTTTATTATTTTATTGATTTTTATGATTTTGATTGATTTTTTGATTTGATTTGAGATTTGAGATGATTGATTTTTATTATTTTTATAATTTTATTTTTATTGATGTTGGAAACAGGTAATGGGATGCTGAGAGAAGGATTGAATTTAATTTGAATTGGACTGGATTAAATGGGATTGAATTAAAAAATTGAATATTGGATAAAATTGGATCCACTTGGAAAAAGTGGATTAGGAAATTGGAGACAAGGTGTTCTATGAAACTATGAATTGAATGAATTGAATCTATGAATTGGAGACCTGTAGACCAGGTGTTCCCAGGAGGCTTGTGGACCAGGTGTTCCACCAGAGGAAAAAGACCAGGTGTTCGTGGAACACTTCACCTGCAAGAACGCCTTGGAACCAAGGTGGAAGGGACCAGTCCAGGTGTTGCTGACTACACCAACGGCAGTCTTTTGCGAGGGCAAGACCTCGTGGATCCACGCCACGCACTGTAAGTTGGCCATACAAGCACCAGACACTACACCACAGCAACCACAGTAAGGATGGGCCTAATCATAGGTACGATACTATTGATAGCGACAGCAGCTAGGGGAAGCTCCGATTCCAATAGATGCAAAAACGAAACCCGACACCTCACCGTAACATGGGGACAAAGAGTATCACTACCATGTTTCGAACAGAAAGCCCTGCACACAAATTGGGTAAGCGTAAAATGGCTAGCACTGTCGGCAGGGCCTGGACGCGCTGGCATTGTACTACAAAAGCAACGAGAGTTCCGGGAAAACGGGCAAGCTAGCATTGAGACCTTGGCCCAACCAGGATACAAATGGGGAACCCCTGATTTTAAGCTACAAACACGCACGCGCCTAGAGAAAGGCATGACTATGCAGGTCCGGTGCAGCGTCTGGACCCCAGGAGCGGCCAGTGGCGAAACTAAACACACACCATGCATCGAATACATACTCACGCCACACCCTCAGGATAAGGCCCCAAAGAGGGGGGAAAACACATATTGGAAAGTGGCCAGGGAGGTGGCAACAATTCAAAATAGGACACACTGCTGGTCGTGCATGCACTTTCCCCAAGCAGGCACCACAGGAATACACATGATAGTGCTACCTCTGTCCCTCAATGACCTCTGCTCACAACCTATCGATTCCCCATGTTTAGTCACCACGCTGGAAAGAGAAGGGGTTGACAACGGCAAGAGTTGCAATCGACAATTTAATTATCGCCCGTCAATGATTGCCCATGTGGCCGAGAGGCCTGCCCCCGTCTGGGTCAAACCACAGAAAGGGAGGGTCTGCCTCCAGGGTTCCGGCCACTTGCGTATGGGAGAATCAGAATGCGCCTACACTCTCCCCGGGAAGCTGGGACAAGGGAGCTCAGGGATTACATTACGAATAGTACTGCAAGATAAACACAACCACAACATAACGGCTATAACATTCTCTAGGGGGGTTAGTAGGATTAATGGGGTGGTAAAGGGACTCCGGTGCTTATCCACCCACCTGGTCCCACCCCATGGGACAATGTTTATATGCGGCGACAAGGCTTACCCCTATTTACCAAATAATTGGGGGGGCACATGTTATCTGGGTTCAGTCCTTCCTGACGTTGAGATACTGGATGAGCTAGACCCAAAGTCCTTGGACAGGCGTTATAAGAGGTCAGTCATGAACGAAGATGGAACCACTAAACTACACGGGAGCTTATGGGAAAAGGTGTTTGGTTTCTTCTTCCCAGGAGCGGGCACCGTCATGGATAGTTTCCGGATAGATAAATTGGCTTTGGCCCTAGAAAAGGTGGCAAACGACACTGCTACGGCTCATGACATACTATTGGATACGGTGATTCACATGCGTACAATGGTGATGCAGAATCGGGTGGCTTTGGACATGCTCCTGGCAGAGAAAGGAGGGGTATGCGGAATAATAGAGGGAAAATGTTGCACTTACATACCTGATCCGTCTGAAGGAGTGTCAGCCGCAATAGTGAGACTAAGGGAAACTAGCCACGCCCTGACGATCGATCGGATCGCGCGCGAAAATTCTTATACATTTAGCTGGCTCACGGACTGGTTCCGGGGATGGACGGGCACCATAGTGAAGTGGTTATTGACCGCACTGGCTGTGATAATCGGGGTAGTAATTTGGGGGGCACTAATGAAATCTCTAGTCCTCCTCTGTATGAGAAAGTATTTTACAGGATGGAAAGTGAAGAAGCCGCCGACAACGACTATGGTTCTGACCACAGAGGCCGTCGACCTGAATGAGCCCTTCAACAACGCAGTTGCGACCAGCGCTCCAGAAAATTGTATTGAATTTTGTGACGACTGTGATACTTGTGTGGATCCCATGTGGGAACTGGCTGCTGCCTGTAACGGTGTCTGTGATGACTGTGATACTTGTGCTATAAACCCCTTGCGTGTACTGGCTAACGCTGCTTATGTATTACAAGCTGACAGCTGCACGCCCCCTTCTGACCCAACTATGGATCTGATTGCGATGCTGGGCCTGGCGGTCGAGGGACCCGACGTGGATATCCTAGACCCGCAAGCCGACCAGGCGCCCATGGGAGACTTTGACATAAAGGAAGTTCCTCTCTTTGCTTCATATGTTTTAAGTTCAAATGCTTCAAGTGAATCGGATTTTTACGCTCTGTACCCTGACCAGGAAATTGAGACACAAGATACTGACAATATTATGTATTCCCCAGAACAGCAGCACGTGAGGGACCTCATGGGCATGATCGTTGATTAACTTCGAAGATCTGCAAGGACCGAGTCTGCAAAGGGTGGGGGGAGCAAGTTCCGCAGGGGAGGTTGTTGGCCCCCTGGCGGAGCAGAACCTCATCTGGACCAGACGCCTTCGTTGTGGATCCGAAACGTTAATGGACTTTCATGTTCTGAGCCCTCGGGTTCCAAGCACGCACCACACGACACGCTCGCCAAATGCACGGGCGAGGCGCTATGGGCGCACGGTATGCCCTTGGGAGATACCTGCATTACACAATTATTTTTCAATAAAGCCCGATGTGGCACGTTGTCTCTTAAGATACTTTGTCTCGACGAGACAAGAGGAAGGAATGTCAAGTCGTAGATTCGTTATTGCTTAGAGTTCTGTATAAAACGTCGGTCGAATAATATGTTATGATTTAAAATGTTGCTTATATGCTATTTTCATAAGTGAATAAAGGGTTTTTCCGCTCCGCTTTAGTATAAATGAGAAATGCTCGCTTCGGTCGTGCTGGACAAATGGGTTTTTTGTATACGTGTGCCCTTTCACCTAGATAAGTCCGGTCGTAAAAACCCTCTTTGATTCGCAGACGGCGCCTCGAGCCGCGGATGGAAGGCGCTTGGAATGTGTAGCTTCATGTAAAATGCTCGGATTGTATACATAAACCTTTGAATAATGGTCTTATCTGGGCCAAGCATGCACTCTTCTCTCTGTGAGTTACATTTTCTGTCACCTCGGAGCTTTGAAACTACATCTGGTCCGAATGATAAGGTGCGTGCTGCACTCTCCCGAATGACAGAGCGGATAACGGTGGGGGCTAGGGATAACGGTGGGAGGAACTCTCGCCAGTTCCTTTGTTCTCTCGGAGATTTTCTGATAAGCGTGTTCCTATTTAAGTGAACTGTGAATCGATGGATTTTCAGGAAGGGCTGAACGTGGCATGAGGGCAAGTCGTGCTGTAGAAAGTTCGCTTCCTCCGGATCTGTATAAGTTGGTATTAATAAAGATCGTCATTCTCAGGCTGTTGGTGGAACTTCTTTTAAGAGCCAAGAGTTGTTTCTTGACATCCGCACGTGATAAAAACTGAACGCCTCAACTCTGTTTGCCTAAAAATATTGCGTCTCAAACCCATCTCTCTCTGTATCCACCTTACCCAGTCGAACCCAGCTGCTCCTGGACTCTGTGTCCTTCGTTCCTGAAAAAGTGGAGAAGTTTCTGTCAAACCTCGACTCTGATTCAGCAACTGGACGAGACGGCATCAACCCACGGGTCCTAAAATCCTGCTCTGCCGCTCCACCTCACCCTCTCTCTGTTCACTTCACCCTCTGTTTTGCTCAAGATCATCTGCCAACATTACCGCTTTACATAAAAAGGTGAAAAAACAGATCCTCATAAACAGGTGTTTTCTACATCTCCCACTCCCTCCCACACCCCCCCCCCCGACCTTTCCATGCCTCCACCCCCCAAGCCCTCTCCCTCCCACAGATCTTCAGATGTCCCTGTTCTCTGCTGTTGTACTTGTGTGTTCCCCTCTCTCTCCCCATCTTGTCTCCCACTCCCTTTATACGTTTCATGTCAGTTTTTTTTTTGTGATTAATGTTCCCTCTAATACGAGCCTCGATCTTGTGTACAAAAAAAACAAAAACCCTCTCCCCCTTCACGAAGATGTTTAAAACCCGAAATCTCCACAACCCCTCCCCTCCTCAAGAAGATGTTTAAAACCCGAAATCTCCACAACTCTTCCCCTCCTCAAAAAGATGTTCAAAACCCGAAATCTCCACAACTCTTCCTCCACAGTCGAAGATGTTTAAAACCCGAAATCTCCGCAACTCTTCCTCCACAGTCGAAGATGTTTAAAACCCGAAATCTCCACAACTCTTCCTCCACAGTCGAAGATGTTTAAAACCCGAAATCTCCACAACTCTTCCTCCACAGTCGAAGATGTTTAAAACCCGAAATCTCCACAACTCTTCCTCCACAGTCGAAGATGTTTAAAACCCGAAATCTCCACAACTCTTCCTCCACAGTCGAAGATGTTTAAAACCCGAAATCTCCACAACTCTTCCTCCACAGTCGAAGATGTTTAAAACCCGAAATCTCTGCAACTCTTCCTCCACAGTCGAAGATGTTTAAAACCCGAAATCTCCACAACTCTTCCTCGACTCACGAAGATATTTAAAACCATAATTCTCCACAGGTCTTCCTCCACTCCACTCACGATGTTTAAAACCATAATTCTCCACACGTCTTCCTCCACTCCACTCACGAAGATATTTAGAACCATAATTCTCCACAGGTCTTCCTCCACTCCACTCACGAAGATGTTTAAAACCATAATTCTCCACAGGTCTTCCTCCACTCCACTCACGAAGATGTTTAAAACCATAATTCTCCACAGGTCTTCTTCCACTCCACTCACGAAGATGTTTAAAACCATAATTCTCCACAGATCTTCCGCCACTCCATTCACGAAGATGTTTAAAACTCCAAATCGCCACAACTCTTTTGACGAGGATGTTTAAAACCCGAGATATACAGAATCCTCCTCTGCTCACAATTCGCACCTGGTAAAACCACTCACCTTGTTTCTTTCGCTGCGCGGGAACCGGAACCACGCTTGATTCACCCACGACTCTACTACTGCTGCCTCTTCCTCCCCCTCTTCTTCTTCTTCTTCTTCTCTTCTTTGTTGTATTCGGTGCACCGGAATGTAATGTCGTTTTTCAAAGAGGAATTACGCCATTACCTTCCGGTACACCGCATATGTTACTTCTCTCGAATTCCTCTCGATCGTTACATAACCCCTAACAACGTGTATTACCAGATCATTGCTTTGACACAATTAATCTCTGTAAAATGTATTCCACACAAAAATATCCATTGCTGAAAAAACGAGGAAGAAGAAGGTTCAACAAGCCAAGCTGGAAGATACACCCTCGTTGTCGGAGCGGAACCATGAATATTAAGACAGGGGAGCACCAGTCATCGTGCTGAATGGCAAGAACCTGGAGGGTTCTCGCAATAGAAGGAGAATGTTGGTTCTGAGGCTGCCACCCTCACAGCCAATCGCTATTTCATTTATCTCCAAATCGACATTCTCCTCCTGCTTGTGGGATATTGATTATTACCCTGTGGTCGTGAAGCGAAAAGCAGGGTTCGGCATTCGGGTGCGTACGCGTGTGTCTTCATTTTTTTTAATTCATTTTCTCTCCAACTGCTGGTCCGATTGACACAAAATTTTGTCATAGGAACGCCTCCGCCTGCATAATTTTTTTATTCATAATTATGACGTCATAGGTCACGTGGTACAAACGCCATCTTGGAAAAACGTTGCACCTCCATATCTCCGAAACAGCTCAATGGAAAAAATTGAAACAAGGCTCAAGGTGAAGTACTCCCAATGAGGAACAATCGAACAAGATGTGTGAATGATGTCATCGGTGCCATCGTTATGACGTCATAATTCGACAAGTGTAATGCTTCATCCTGTCAATATGATTTATTTTTCTCTGCAACTGTTGGTCTGAAGGACACTAAATTTTCACCATGGGAGCGCATATACCTGGAGAACATTTTAATGATAATGATGATGTCATAGGTTACGTGCATGATGCAGGCACCATCTTGGAAAAATTGAAAAAAGTTGCACCTCTTCATCTCCGAAAGCACTCCATGGAAAAAATTGAAACATGGTGCATTGTCAAGTACTCCCAATGGGGAATGAGATGAATTGATGAGGGCTCGGAGTTCGGGATAGGAGTTAGGGCGAGGAATTAGGGCTCGTCATTCGGGCGAGGAATTAGGGCTTGTCATTAGGGCGAGGAATTAGGGCTAGTCATTAGGGCGAGGAATTAGGGCTCGTCATTCGGGCTCGTCGTTCGGGCTAGTCATTAGGGTGAGGAATTATGGCTAGTCATTAGGGTGAGGAATTAGGGCTTGTCATTAGGGCTCATCATTCGGGCTAGTCATTAGGGCGAGGAATTAGCGCTAGTCATTAAGGCGAGGAATTAGGGCTAGTCATTAGGGCGAGGAATTAGGGCTAGTCATTAGGGCGAGGAATTAGGGCTAGTCATTAGGGCGAGGAATTAGGACTAGTCATTAGGGCGAGGAATTAGGGCGAGGAATTAGGGCTTGTCATTAGGGCTCGTCATTCGGGCTTGTCATTCGGGCTAGTCATTAGGGCGAGGAATTAGCGCTAGTCATTAGGGTGAGGAATTAGGGCGAGTCATTAGGGCTCGTCATTCGGGCAAGGAATTAGGGCGAGGAATTAGGGCTATTCATTAGGGCTCGTCATCAGGGCTCGGCGTTAAGGGAAGGGGCTCGGGCTTGGAGTTCCGGGATCTTTGTTCCTTTCACATTTCTTTCTATTTCACATTTCTCATCATTCATTATAATTCTTCTTTGTTCTTTCTTTCATCGCGGAACATCTACAAAATCTGGATCGAGTTCTGAAGAAGATTTCGGACTCCGGCCTGCGTTTGCGTCGAAACAAGTGCAGGTTTATGGTGCCATCAGTCACGTACCTGGGTCATACGATTGATGCCGAGGGTCTACACCCGACACATGAGAAAGTCCGAGCTATCAAGGATGCTCCTGCTCCACGAGACGTGACCGAATTGAAGTCATGCCTGGATAGAATCTTGCAGAGTCAGATGCTCAAGATACCCCACAACAGAGAACGGTGAAAAACTAGAAAAAAAGAAAACTGGAAAAGACGAGATGTCATCAGTGATGTGGCAGAAGGGTGGGAAAATATTGTGGTTTCCCTAAATTGGTTTCAGGGAAAATATTGTGGTTTCCCTAAATTGGTTTCAGGGAAAATATTGTGGTTTCCCTAAATTGGTTTCAGGGAAAATATTGTGGTTTCCCTAAAATGGTTTCAGGGAAAATATTGTGGTTTCCCTAAATTGGTTTCAGGGAAAATATTGTGGTTTCCCTAAATTGGTTTCAGGGAAAATATTTTAATCTATAATGGCACTCGGGAGAGCGCATACCTCCACCTGGCTGAACAGTTTATGGTTTGTATACCCCTGATAGGACGGATCTCGATTCGGACCTGAACCTAAATCTTACCGGCTTGTTCTTGTCCCCCCAAGTTTCGTCAACTTGTAAACTCATGCTCCAAGTTTCATCCACATCCGTCCGCAATTTTTTGAGATATCCTGCGATGCAATATATCGTTTTTGGCCATGTCTCCCAATAGTGAAGAATTCCTTAAAAATCAAATAATTCTCGTGTCCGAATTCAGAGGCAGATCTTCACCAAAATCGAATCTGTTTGTACTTGTCAGACACCCAACCGGTCCACGAATGTTCGTCCAAATCCGTGCACAACTTTTTGAGATATCCCGTTATGTATCGTTGTTGGCCCCATCTCCCAATGATGAAGAATCACTTAAAAAATTATACTAGCCGAACCCGGATATTCACCAAAATCTAAACATTTCGTCCTCGTCACATACGTTACCTCTCTGCCAAATTTGGTCCGAATCCGTGAACAACTTTTTAAGATATCTCGTTCACAAACACAGACAGGGGTGAAAACAACCTCCACCCACCTTTGGTGGCAGAGGTAAACAGAGCAAGATGCTCCTCTCACATCTAACTCGAAACTCCATGTCAACCGTGGTCCCATCCATGTCAACTGTGCACGTAAAATCTGCAGAATTGAATGTGTGATGCAGGGTATCATACTCCACGGTCCCGCATTGCACTGAGGAGTCATCCCCATATCTGGATGTCTGCGATTCTGGTGCGGGCCCTCTGTTGATGAATCCATAAAATGGACTCCAGACTTGAGTTGAGTCACTTCGCGATGATGATAGTCTCCCATCTTCCCACCACATCTCGCGATATGACCCATTTTACTGCAATGAAGACAAGATTCGGTTTTTTATTGTCAATTGTTCAGAGAATGTTTTCCACCACATCTCCAAAAGCTGAAGGTCTTTGATGGCGTGAACGTCAACATCTGGACTGTACACGACAATTGTTTCACCCCAGAACCTTCGCAAATCACAGCAGCTCCACTCCAACCTGACTCATGTGCTTCTGGTTTTTCAACCGCCATCTTCAATGTAGGTTCATCAGTTTCCAACAACCTCGTCTGAAGGCTTTTTCATTGCTCACCCCAAATATGAACTGGTCCGGTATGAACTCATCAAGCATCACCCGTACTCACTCATTTGTTTGCCTCTCGTCGTTCTACAACGAATGAAATGATGGATTGCTCCAGTCTTTACAAGCAACCACTCAACTTGAAACGTGCAATGGTTTTATGAGGCTTCGGTGAAAAATGCTCATCGACCAATTTTCACGATATCTTACTAAAATTCACCAAATGCCTGTCCGTCCGTTCGAAGGTTCCGCAAATACGGCTGAACCGATCGCAACAATATTTTGGGTGGGTATTCCTGGGACCCCTGGGAGTAAAATAGGCTCTATTGTTTTTTTTCTCCAATTTTTCCAATTTTCCAGTTTTTCCAAACACGATGGAATAATATTTACCGCTATGAACAGTGATGTGGCTTTTGTTGAAATTCTACATACCAGGAGAGAGTAGATCGACTCCCGACGAACTCTTCCTCAAAAATGTGCGGCTCCAAAGTAACACTGCAGCTTGTGCAAAGTGACTGAGAAACAGGTGTTGCGGTCACTTCCGTGTTACAGATTCGGCGCGCACTCTTCACACATAAACGTGCGACTGAGAAAGACATGTAGCGGCCGCTTCCATGTTACAGATTCGGCGCGCACTCTTCACACCTAAACATGTGACTGAGAAAGACGTGTGGCGGTCGCTTCAGTTTTGCAGAATTCAATCTTTTTTCAAAATGGGCGCCATGTACTGTTTAGATTTTGATGATTTGCGTGTGATATGATTCAACGGATGTTTATATGAATCGTTTAAAATTAAAAAAAGCCTTCTGATATTTTGCCTTTTCATTTCGGCCTCCCAATTGAAGCACCGCCCATTGGGCGGGTACCGTTGCTCGTCTTCAAAATGCACTCCTCGTGGTGTCCTGTGTGCACACAGTGACCGGATCACTGCATAAGCTTTACCTACCACAGCCGACAACAAAATGTCGCGTTTCGTGCTGTTTGCCGTGATCTGGTTCACTTCACAGTAAAAAGTCAAACGTTCCAAGAGAGCATCCCGTGACTGCCTGGGGTTGAATTCCTCCAATTTCCCACAAGTATCCATAATTTCCTCATCGTCAAATGTTAAGTGCTCAGACAAAAAAGGACATCAGAACGACAGCGTCTCTCCAGTAACGGTCAACACATCTTTATACTGCACCATGGCCCCGTACAGTGTACACTCGTCCACGCTGTATGGACCATGCTCCCCTTTCGACGAGCTGAAACATTACAGGCCCCAAACAATGTTAATCCCCCTCTGTATATTTTCATTCCAACCAACAAACGAGAAAGCATCTGAAAATGCAAATCATGTCTGCATCAGTTTGTATTAAGATGTCTTCTTCTTCCGTGTGCTCAAAATAGTGAAAACAGTTTACAAAATAAAATACAAAATGAAAATCGATTATTTTATTCAGCCTTGACGTTTTGATTGAAAAAAAAAATCAGCTTCTCGTTTTTGATTGGTGAACCAATTCTGTGACTCAATATGCAAATTCTTAAATTTTAAGGTCAATTGGATGAAAAATGACAATTTTATGTGACCCTGACCTTTGACCTTTTGACCAAATTATTATTTACTTACTCCATATTCTCATAATAAGGAATTTTTGAAAATTTGATGACAAAACTCAAATGGTAAAAAAGTTACGGCTCGGACGGACGGACGGACGGACACACACACACACACACACACACACACACACACACACACACACACACACACACACACGTGGGGGCAGCAGTCAGCACCCCCCCCCCGTTTCCCCCGATTTCCCAGGAAGAAATCCAGGAGGCACTGGAACTGTTGTACAAGAGGTTTATTCTTGAATGACTAATAACGTGGCGGAATATTTCAGTCTATGGGCCAAGGAGACATTCCTCCTCTCACAAGAGACTGTCTCGATGTCATAAACCGAAATCTTAGAGTTCGCACCGTCAAGCCGGTCATATACATCGTCCACACCATCCCCCCTACCCTCCCCCCCCCCCCCCTCATTCCATACTGGGAAATCAAAGAGGTGGTCCAGACAGTGAGGAGCCTCGGGGGGAGAGACGAAACCACAGGGAGAAAATACCAACTCATTCCCAGGGAGGAAGGGTTTACAATATACTGGCCTTGACAAGATGAGGTCGGCTGGGAAGCAGAGTGACAATATACAAACACGTCTGCTTCCCGCCTCGCCCGGACCTCCCAGGGGGAGATCGTCTGGCAGGGAATGGAAATGTCATTTATGGTCTTAAACTGCCCTCCAGAGGATTGTGAGGGTAAAGCAGGGGGAAATACTCATTATTCTGGCATACTTATGATGGGAGTATTTGAGTACCCCCAATCAGTGCCACGACAGCTCCTCCATCTGCCACTACAACATCTTGAGAGAATAGAAAGATAGTTTTAGTTATCACCCTGGATCTCACTCGGGATATAATTAGGAGTACCTGAGCGGTATCCTCAATCTACCTTATACACCATGAAGGTTATGTGAGCCTCCTATCGCCGTCAGGTGTACATTCACACGTGCAATGGGCTGGGGCCACACCCTCCTACCATGGAGCGGGATCGGTAGATTGGGGGCGAAGTTCAAGTACCTCAATGGGCCTTTTCTCCCCTTATGAACTGGCTTGACCTAGAGAAGGGAAAGGGAATTACCACATACCTGTACCAGGGAGAACGTTTACCTAACGGAGTATGCATTGGACTATTGAGTCAACGAATTTCAGAGAAATGAAACAATAAAATAGAAGGACTGATAAAAATCACAGGACTATAGGAAAATGAAATAATAAAAATTAAAGGACCATATAAAAAGGAAACTAGAACGGGCACTCGGTAGAGCGCATACCTTCGCCGCAGCTACTTTTGTTGCCAAAATAAAAGACTACAAGATCTGTGTAGCAAAGCCACACCTACGTTGTCATGCGGGAAGATTTGTTTCAAATTAAACCATTCTATCCCGCCTTGATTGGGCATTGAATTCTGAACATTTTGGCATTAGTTTCATACAAATTGGACACAAATTGACCGCGCTATGGTAAAAAGACGATTTTGACCTTTTCATGACCTTGACCTTGACCTTTGACCCGATCGATTCCAAAATCTAATCAAATGGTTCCCGGATAATAACCTATCATCCCACCAAATTTCATGCGAATCGGTTGAATACTTTTTGAGTTATGCGAATAACATACACACACACACACACACACACACACAGACATACAAATAAATACACAGCGATCAAAACATAACCTTCCGCTTTTGCGAAGGTAATAATAAAAATCACAGAATGGTTTGGTCATGAGTTGTGGAAGGATGAAAGTGACTGGTTGAGAAGAGTGATGGAAATGAATGTAGAAGGAAGTAGAAGACGGGGAAGACCGAGAAAGACTTGGCTAAAGATGGTGGAAGAAGAAATGTGGGCAAGGGGGTTAACAAGGAGAGAGGCAGAAAATAGGGCAAAATGGAGAAGATTGTCATGGGGACCGCAAGGCTACCCCCCGCTCTAGCGGGGAAAATGGCCTTTAAAATGCATGTTGTTGTTGATGTTTGATGAAGAAAATGAAATAATAAAAATCACAGGACGATGAAGAAAATGAAATAATAAAAATCACAGGACTATAAAAAAGGAAATAATAAAAATCACAGGACCATATGATTGCAAACTGGGTATACTGCAAAACCTTCCCACCTTCAAAATCACTACAAATACTCAGCGGGCCTGTGAAAGCAAACTTGGGATTATTACCAGGCTCGCACGCATACAGAAGGTGGGCCATTAACAAAATTTAGGGTTATACAAGGCCATTGAATATAATGATGCAGTGGGGGGGGGGGGGGGGGGAGGTGGTGATCATCGCCTTTATTGAACTCTACGATACCTCTCCCCACCGTTCCCCCCATTGGGGTCCGTGATTGCGTCTGGATCCCTCTTCCGGTACACACAAGGGTGATCTTCAAGTGTACTCTTCCGGAAACGCGCAACAAATCTTCACTCTTCTGGAAACGCGCAACAAATCTTCCCTCTTCCGGAAACGCGCAACCAATCTTCATTCTTCCGGAAACGCGAAACAAATCTTCATTCTTCCGGAAACGCGCAACCAACAGGATGGGTTGTCTGCCTTGAGGCAATCCAGGTTGTCTGCCTTGCGATCATTATGGACTTTTCTCACATCGCAATCCTGTGTGACTTCTTCCATATCCGCATTTACATTCAGTTTGCCAACAAAGCCTGTTATATGCAGGGCACGCTCTATTGGCTTGGTCCAAAGCTTACACCAATTTCTGCCGGTTGCTGTTTCTGACAGCAAGCTCAGCCATCTTGCTCCAAAACTGAACCATAAAATATGCCTTGCTCACGTACTGCCTTTGAAGACCATTTGAGGGTGGATCCTGTCTCGCTTCCATCCCAGAAGCGTCTCATTCCTGCAACTTAAATCCGAAGCACAATTTCCCTACATACTTGTCTTATTGCACAATTGTATCCAACCCATCTCAACAATCATCCTGTGTAAAAATTATCGACATTGACTCACACCACAATTCACATCACAGCAGCTGGCAGTTAAATATCAACAATCAACTGGTATTCTCCCTTTGAAAACCTCATTGTTATCCTATCAATACCTGGACGTACTCATTTTCTGCCCCCTGGACAAGCAAATTTCACACCAGTATAAATCAATGGAAAATTATCTGAAAATTAAGAAATCGTCTCCAAGCTCTCGAGCTAAACTCTGCCCACAATCACCAACTCAACCCTCCTTTTGCACTTTGCCCTCGGTCCGCGAACCTAGAGTCGAACGTGCAAAGTAAAACACTTCTTTGAACATTTTCTCATGGAATCACCCTGTCAATTCCCAGGAGGATGAGCAATAATTTCATTGATGTGATGACAAAGTACCTGGTGGAGTTCTGTTCACCTGGTCTGCAGAGCTGTGATCCGATTTCACCAACACCCAATCACCTCTTTGATCGGGATCAAACTGGGTGTAGAAACCTAGCACGATTTTGTTAAACAAAATGCACAACTTTCCATCCATTGGTGCACTTTTCCCCAGTGCAAACGAACCACTCTCATCACTTCAAAAACACCAGTCCCCAACCACTTTCCTTTATTTCCTGCCTTTACCATCAACTTTTTAAAACCTTTTCCCCTACTGTTACGTGGTCCCCTCGTGAATACCTGGTCTCGGTGACCCCCGGTAAGCCTTTTTGGTTCCGTGTACTGTTATTGTTATCGTTATTGTTTCAGTGAAATGGGGATAACTGTTTGCAAAAGGTAAAAAAAATTAATGTTTTAAAAGAAACCGGAAACCGGATCGAACGAAAACCGGATGAAGAAGAGGAAGAAGAAGAGGCGGAGCAAGTGAGGTCGAGAAGAAGCTGAGTTGCTTTGAGGTCTTGAGCAAACGCTGGTGAACGGGGGTCATGAGCGAACTTTGGGTTTCCTGGGAAAGGGCTTCCTGTGGCAGAGTGGTTATCGCTGTGACAGAAAAACCTGCGTGACAGGTTTTGCGGTTGATTCCGAAGAGAATCGTTGTTGAATTGCAGGTACGCCTTCAGTACGGGCTCGTCGGCCATTTTGCCTCGCTCCCGATTTCGCATCGCTCCAGGCTTTTCACCACATCCAGCCGTCAGCCTGGTTTGCGTGTGTAACGTGGATTTTGAGTGGGAATTTGCGGTTCGCCGTCTGGGAGCCGTTGAACGTTCATACCTGAAGGTGTGATTTCCCAGTCGCCTCTTGAGGGCACATTTGTGCATCTTTGGCAGCGTGACTGTCAGCCGAACGGGATTCTGGTCTCGACACGACATCGTTCTTACGATCACCGGAGCGTGGATCGACTTTGGCCTGATGCCAGGACAGAGACTTTGGGAATGTTATTTCGCTCACTTGGGGCACAGTGAGTTGTATTGTACGAAACTGATGGTACCATCAGAGGAATGATATATTTGTTGTACAATTGATTAATATTGTTATTGTCCTGTGATTCTTGTGTGACCTTAATACAATACTTGTTTGTTGGTAACAATTGGTGTGGTTTCACCATTGGTCTTTGACACACAGAATAGCACATCTTTCTGCCGTGACTCCTTTCGGGGCTCAGAGGTTTACCATGACCGGGGTTTGGGGAGGAGCACGTAACAGAAATTGGCAGCCTCGTCCGGGATAGAATTCCCTAACTTTCCCCAAATTCCCAAATTTGGAATTTTCTAACATTCCCAAATTTTTCAAAAAATTGGAATTTTTTTTTGTGTGACGGTTAACAGGTGATAACTGATAGTGACCATGGTGTTTGATGCAGAAAAGTTTGCGGCGTCCCCGAATGAGGCACAGTTCCAGGCGTTAAAAAGATCGGAAGTCATGATATTGGCGAAATATTTTAACTTGGAGGTCCGAGTTAGTATGAAGAAAGCAGAGATTCAGACATTGGTGGTAGAGTCTCAAGTGGGACAAGGAACATGGGAAGAGGTAGCCTTGGATTGGTTACCAGAGGAAAAAGGAAATGTGGAGCTCCGGAAATTGGAGATGCAACTGCAGAGCCAGGAAAGGTTAAAAGAGTTGGAATGGAAAGCCAAGGAGAGAAGAGCAGAGGAAAGGAGAGCTGAAAAGGAACTCGAGGAGAGAAGAGCAGAGGGAAGGAGAGCTGAAGAAGAAAGAAGAGCAGAGGAAAGAGCAGAGGAGAGGAGAGCCGAAAGGGAGTTAAAGGAATGGGACATGGAGTATCAGAAGGAACTTAAACTCAAGGAGCTGGGATTACTGGGGGAACGGAGAGAAGTAGTATCCATGCCGGCTAGTTCGCCAACCAGTCAGAACTCTTGGGATGTTGGTAGGCATGTGAGGCTGGTTCCACCCTTCAATGAAAAGGAGGCAGCCAAGTTTTTTTTACACTTTGAGAAGGTGGCTCAAATGATAAAATGGCCTGTGGGGTCCTGGACTATGTTAGTGCAAAGTATTCTGGTGGGTAAAGCCCAAGATATCTATTCAGCTTTACCGACTGACCAATGTGCAGATTATGAGATAGTGAAGAAAGCCATTCTCAAAGCCTATGAATTGGTCCCTGAAGCTTACCGGCAAAAAATCAGGAATGCCAGGAAGAGGGAGAGTGAGACCCATGTGGAGTTTGCCAGAATGAAGGAAACTATAGTCAGGTCAAAATACAGTTTAACCCCCAAAAAATTGCTACAAAAGGTTTCTCAACTGATTCTGGTAGGGTTTAGCGTACGTTATAACATACTAAAAGTTTACCAAAGTAGGACCCCCGGAAAAGTGTTTTTTTCAAGATGGCGTCCAAGATGGCCGCCGAAACCTCTTAATGATCATAACTATGTAACTATCAACTCAAATTTGATGATCTTGGTGTCTATCCCTAGGTTTTTGGGGGCAAGGAACACATTAAGACCATTAAAAATGAAAGTGGGCCATTATATGTAACACAAAAATCCAATATGGCGTCAATAATGGCCGCCAACACCTCCAAATGACCGCAAGTCCATAACTATTGACTCAAATTTAATGATCTTGATGTCTATCCCCAGGTTTTTGGGGGCAAGGAACACATTAAGCCAACTTTGGATAGTACTGAGCTGTTGAATCATTATGAAATTGAACTCATGACCTTCAGCTGTCACCTAATGCACAAACACCTTTGTCCATAGAATAAGTTTCAGAGCGTTCAGTTTTGAGTGTCATCCTCCTCCTCAGTATCGACCTCTTGAGTGTTGTTTGGATTGTCACAGTTTTCAGTTTGGCAAGGGCCACATGCAGCAGTGCAGCAGAGTCCATAGCGTCTGCAGCTGCATCGAGAGGATTTGCATCCCCCCAAACAGTTGCAATGGATAATTTTCAAGAGTTCGTCAGGCGCAGCATTGTTTTGGGTCATAATTGGAATTAACTGATCATTTTCCTGTTTCCATCCCCATTCAGTTGGGTTCATTTCATTTGCCATCCCCATCCATACCATAATTTGAAAGTACACACGTTGGCTATGGAATATTGTTGCAGGTGATGTTGGGGGGAGCCGTTCAGAAGTGACAAATGCTTGAGCAGTTGCCACTTTTTTGGTGAAAATGATATGGCGCAGTGATGATAGCGTATCATTAGACTTGCCACCAAAGAGATCAACCATCAGGTCTTTGCCAAGATCTGATATGTCCTCTTGAGATTTGTTTTGAAGGATGAATGCACTAGCACAGGACTTCATGACAGGATCAGATTTCACTAATTTCTGGAAGGCTGACTTTTTTCCGATGCCGAAAATCCTTGAAGTAGAATCACATCCTGAGTAGGCATGTACAAAGAGCAACTCATTGCACACATCGTCTCCTAAAGTTTCTTTCAACAGGTTAATGTTATACACTCTGTGTTCTTTTGACTGCTTGTTTGCATCAGAACGGAAGTAGATGATCTCATTGTCTGTTCTGGAGTAATGAAGGAGCAAGATCAGCAAATCTGTATCCTCACCGACCAACGTTGTGGTGCAATGACGGGATCGTTCAACAGTTGCCTTAACGATATCAACGTCTGCATCCCCTGGTGACTGAATGACATGGCATCCCCTTTTAGTTAGTGCTGTGCTGATGAGAGCAATCATGTCTGCCTTGTTTTTGTCACGAGACAAAAAGTCGTCCTTTTTGCCTGCAAACTCTGTTTCTGCAGTGAAACTAACAATAGGGTGCAGGTTTTTTCCTCGTCTCTGATGTGTGTTGTCTTTTATGGAGGGACCTTCACCATAGCCATCGAACACCACTGTCGCTTGTCCGTAATGTCTCACAGTGAAGTCTGCATAAGACTCAGCTATTGCATTATATGAGTCGCCTTTGTTCCACGGTAAACGATGGAGCAAAGAGCCACCATCAAGCACGTAACAATCTGTTTTGGGAATAGAGTTCATCACAGCCTCACTTGATAAGTCCGCAGCATGGTCTCGAATTGCCTGAGCAAGCTGAGGTTTGTCTGCTTTTCGAAGAATGTTCCTGGTCTCAAAGAGGGCTGGAGGGTAGGGGCTTAGTTCATACGTCAAAACCTCTTCAAGGGAAAGATCTCCTGACCTTGACACCAGAAGGAAACGCTGGAACAGAAGGGCAGGATCAATGGTACGATCAGGAGCAATCTTCACAGCAGAGATATTCCCAAGGGTTTTGGCTCTGTCTTTCCGCTTGAATTTGTAAGTAAATGCCGACTTTCCGATTATATCTTCAATGATCTTGTTTCCAACCGATTCAAAGTCATGTACATTCACATCTGGCCCAGCCACTATCCCGTTGACAATGTTTCTCAGAGTAGGATCAGATGTGAAGGGTGAGCAGGCTGCAAGCTTTATCCGAATTTTCTCGAGATCAGATGCATCTCTTTTGATGCGCGCCTCAGTTGAGTCTTTGTGTTGCGGACTTGTAGTATAGGTTAGGTTTGTGAAATCCTGCATCGCAATGTTGTACTCGGATGTTACAGGTGCAGATAAGGTCCAAAGGTTTCGCATGTCCTCGGTCATCCCACTGCCGCGAGTTAGACCACCAGTGCTCTTCAGAGACCTCATCAACGTTTGTTCGAAGACAAGATCACTACTATGACAGCTCGTGGGCAATGACAGCTCGTGGGCGAACTGCCTGAATTATGGCATGACCAACTGCCACAACCTTGCGTCTTGTGTCTTTCCCAACGAACAATGTTTCCAGTGCTGTCCGCAGACTAGTCGGAATGAACGATAGGGCTGAATCAAGTTTTAAATCATCACTACTTGGATACTGATTCGTCACGGTAGAAACCTGAGATTTTATATCACTTCTGATTAACCTAGCAGCAGTTTCAATAATAGCGCGTTTTTGGGACTCTTCATCGCCTTCCTGACACGTTTGCTTGTAGTATGATCTCAGAATCTGCGACGTTTGTTCTCTCATCGTAACAATATCGTCCAAGCCTTCTCTTTCACCAAAAAAAATTGAGTCCTTAAAGCGTTCTTTAAGACGCTTTTTCAAACTGTAATTGTCATACGGTTCCGAATCAGGATTACAAAGATACCCTTTCATTATGAGGCTCAAAGATGTAACAGTTAGTTGTTCCTCACTGTTCAGTTCTAGGTAAGCACACATTTTCTGAAATGCTTCATACTTATCTTCATCTTTAGGACGACCACACTTTCTGCGCTTGGCTTCGGGGGCTTTCTGGAACTCTAAAGGCACAGACTTGAAGGACCGGAAATTTCCACTACACGAATGATGATAAAGTCCGTCTGCTGCATGTAAATCTCGTAAATAGTATTCAATCCGACCCTTTACAGTATGTCCCCAATCATCTGAACGGGATTCACAGACCTCCACAATTGTCTCCACAAATTTGTCAGTCCGTACCCAGCTAAAGTGTCCCTTGTCCAAATCAATTGTACATCCACAGAATACGCAATCCTTTTCACTGTCAAAACCTCCACTTGATTGTCTTGTGGTTCTCTTTGGTGGCACAGAACCACTACTTTTCTTTGCAACATGGCTTTTAATGTTTTTATCATTTATGTACTGTTGACGACAGCTTTTATGCACTTTAGTACTGGCTTCAACTACAAGATCGTCCTTCCGCTTTACACTGGCTTCATTTATTCCCTTCGCCCCCTTCCACTGAATTGCAACCCAGTTATCACTGGAATCCTCGATCTCCTCCTTGCAGATTGGACAAAAAGCTTGACTGGCTGTGCTTGCACTCATTGTTGAATCATGTCTGAAAAAGAGAAAGATGAGAATTAGTTATTCAGTTAGATCCAATTCGACACATTCTTCAGGTCAATATATGGAAAATGCCCCCTCAACCTGTTAGATAATGGCCCACTTTCATTTTTAATGGTCTTAATGTGTTCCTTGCCCCCAAAAACCTAGGGATAGACACCAAGATCATCAAATTTGAGTTGATAGTTACATAGTTATGATCATTAAGAGGTTTTGGCGGCCATCTTGGACGCCATCTTGAAAAAAACACTTTTCCGGGGGGTCCTCCTTTGGTAA
Source organism: Myxine glutinosa (assembly GCF_964187855.1). Classification (NCBI taxonomy): domain Eukaryota; kingdom Metazoa; phylum Chordata; class Myxini; order Myxiniformes; family Myxinidae; genus Myxine; species Myxine glutinosa. The sequence goes on from NC_136265.1 coordinate 92,580,317, forward strand.
ACTTTTAGTATGTTATAAAGTACACTAAACCCTACCAGAATCAGTTGAGAAACCTTTTGTAGCAATTTTTTGGGGGTTGAGGGGGTATTTTCCATATATCGACCTTACTACTATGTTTGATCGGTGGTATGACTCGAAGGAGATTGGGAAAGACTTCAACCATTTACAACAATTGATATTGGTGGAGGAATTCAAACAGTGTGTCCACGTGGACATTAAAGTACATCTGGATGAAAAAAAAGTACTGGAGTTGAATGAGGCAGCAACCGTGGCAGATGACTATGCCTTGACACACCGGATGGGGTTCCACAAACCTAACTTCCCGCCTAGAGTTAGCCAGGGGAGTTACGGCAAGTCAGGTTCAGAGAACAAATATTCTTGGAGGCGGCCTGGAGAGGACAATGGGGACAAATCTGATACCGTGACTTTTAGGGATCAGAAGACTGCAGTTCCAAGACCGACCTATCTTCCGGGGGGCCCGAAGCAGACCACGAGTTTTTCCTCCGGGCCGACTTGCGCTGTTTGCAAGAAACCTGGGCATTTGATGTCCCAATGTTATGCCCTGAAAAGAAAAATCAGGAGTCAGACTAGTACAACTCCAAATGCGTTGGCCAATGCGAGAAATCGTCCTTGGAGGACAGTGCCTCGTGAAGGTTCCCGTGCCAATGTTATGGCATCACAGAACGACCTTGTCCAAGAGGGTTACAAACCTTTTATTTCAGAGGGGTTTGTGTCACTGGATGGGAACTTAACGAACCAGAGACCTGTTAGGGTATTGAGGGACACAGGAGCACATCAATCTTTGATGCTTGAAGGCATTTTGCCATTGTCAGAGAAGACGGCAACTGATGTTAGTGTTCTTTTACAGGGGGTTGGTGGCTATGTTAAAGCTCCTCTTCATGTCATCCATTTAAAGTCTGATTTGGTGTCAGGACCGGTCACTGTGGGGTTACAAGCCACTCTTCCTGTGGAGGGAATTTCTTTCATTATCGGGAATGATTTGGCCGGTGGTCGAGTTTCTGGTAATCCAATGTTGGTTGAAAAGCCCAGTATGGAAAATAACACAGCACAGTTAGAGCAGGATATTCCGGGTATCTTTCCATCCTGTGCAGTAACTCGTGCTATGGGTAGGAAGCGCTCTGAAGAGAAGGAGAAGGAAGGCGATGTGGATTTGGGTTCCTTGGAGGTATTGGAGGAAAATTCTGGAAGAGGTAATAGGAAAGGGAGTGACATCGAAGAACTTAAGGAAAAGGTCGCATCTGGAACAAAAGAGGAAATGGAGTGTCCGTCGGAGACATCTGGGAACGAGGCTGAACAAACGGTGCTGGTCCGAAAGAGACTTGTTGAAGAACAACACGGAGATTCGGAGCTCCGGAGTTTAATTAGTAAAGCCGTTACAGAGGAAGAGGCTATGAAGATACCTGTTGGTTACTTCATGAAAGGGGAAATACTCATGAGAAAATGGAGACCACCATAGGTGCCAGCAAACGATGAGTGGAAAGTTCATTACCAAATTGTGGTGCCACTGCCGTACCGGAAGGAGATATTGAGTTTGGCGCATGAGACACCTTTGGCCGGGCACCTTGGAGTGAACAAGACATGTGACAGAATATTGGTACATTTTTTCTGGCCAGGATTGCGACGTGATGTGGCGGAGTTCTGTAAATCTTGCCATTCTTGCCAGCTGGTGGGAAAACCTAATCAGAAAGTCCCATCCGCACCTTTAAAACCAATTCCAGCTTTTGAAGAGCCATTCAGCTGAGTCATTATTGACTGTATAGGCCCTTTACCTAAAACTAAGGCTGGACATCAGCATTTGCTGACCATCATGTGCGCTTCCACAAGGTTCCCAGAGGCAGTGCCTCTAAGAAAAATTACTGCGGCAGTTATTGCGAAGGCCTTGATTAAATTTTTCACTTTGGTTGGCCGACCTCAGGTCATCCAGTCTGATCAGGGTTCCAATTTCATGTCAACGCTTTTTCAGCAAGTGGTACACCTGTTGGGAGTGGACCAAGTAAGATCAAGTACTTACAATCCCGAGAGCGAAGGGGCCTTGGAAAGGTTTCACCAGACATTGAAGAATATGATCAGAACGTATTGTTTTGAATGTGACAAGGATTGGGATGAAGGAATACCCTTATTGTTGTTTGCTACGAGGGAATCTGTTCAAGAGTCATTAGGATTCCGTCCTTTTGAACTTGTGTTTGGACACGCAGTTCGAGGACCATTGAAATTGGTGAAAGAACAGTGGCTACAGGAGGAGTCACAGTCAACAGCGGTAGAGTATGTGTCAACGGTTAGGCACAGATTGGCAAAGGCTTGTGAAGTTGCGAGAAGAAACTTGAAAGTGACACAGGATAAAATGAAAGTGAGACATGACAAGAAATCTCAGATAAGAAATTTCGGTCCTGAGGACCGAGTGTTAGTGTTGCTTCCTGTTCCAGGTCAGCCACTACAGGCCAGGTATTTTGGTCCCTATGCAATCGAAAGGAGGGTTAATGAAACAGATTACGTGGTGACAACTCCCGACCGATGGAAAAAGCGGCAGCTGTGTCATGTCAACCGACTGAAGAAGTATTATGAGAGGAACCCTGTGAAAAAAATGGTTCCTGTCTCACCTGTCGTGCCTGTAGTCGGGGTGCAAGAGAATCCAGAGGTTGAGGCCGGTGTGAAGTTTGATAACTTTGATGACCAGGCTTGTCCCAGATTGACGAACACGGAAGTGTTGAGTCATTTAGATGAGAAATTAGGTCATTTGACGAAGGAACAACAAGGACAACTATCCAGCCTAATTTTTGAGTTTGCACATTTGTTCACAGATGTACCTGGTCGTACTGACTTGGTATATCATGATCTGGAGGTGGGGGAAGCCACTCCTGTGAAGCAACACCCCTGTCAGATGAACCCTGTGAAGATGGAGTATCTTCGGAAGGAGGTTCAGTATATGTTGGAAAATGACATCATCGAACCAAGCAGCAGTGAATGGAGCTCACCATGTGTGTTGGTTCCAAAACACGATGGCAGTTTTCGCTGTTGTACGGATTTAAAACGGGTTAATGCAGTGACCAAGACCGACTCATATCCCATCCCGAGGATTGATGACTGTGTTGATAGAATAGGCCCAGCTAAATTTGTAACTAAATTTGACTTGCTGAAAGGGCATTGGCAGATTCCTCTTACTGATAGAGCCAAGGAAATCTCGGCTTTAGTCACACCAAATGGGCTGTATCAGTACAAGGTTCTTCCCTTTGGATTGAAAAACGGGCCTGCTACATTTCAACGGCTGATTAACGAGCTCATTGCAGACCTTGAGGGGGTGGAGGCTTATCTGGATGATGTCATCATCCACACCATGACCATGGAAGATCATATTAAACAAATTCATGCATTTTTCAAGAAATTGACCGAGGCAGGGTTGACCATCAACTTATCTAAGAGTGAGTTTGTAAAAGCACAGGTGGTGTTCTTAGGCCATGTAGTAGGTCAGGGTCAGGTGCAACCAGTGACAGCCAAGATCGCAGCCATTGATCGCTTCCAAGTTCCAAAAGGGAAGAAGGAGCTTATGAGATATTTGGGTCTGGCTGGTTGGTATCGGCGGTTCTGCAGGAATTTTTCTGATGTGCTAGCCCCTTTAACGAATTTGCTGAGGAAAGAGACCAAGTTTGTTTGGGATGACAAATGTCACGCTGCCTTTGCCCACGTCAAAGCGATATTAATGAGCTCTCCTGTCCTAGCAGCCCCGGATTTTCAAGAACCATTCAAGTTGGCCATTGATGCAAGTGATGTGGGGGCTGGGGCACTGTGGGGCAGTTCTATTACAGGAAGATGAGGATGGCGTGGATCACCCGGTGCGCTACTATTCCAAAAAGTTTAGCAAACGTCAGGCAAATTATCCCACCGTGGAAAAAGAGACCCTTGCTCTCCTGCTAGTGCTTCAGCATTATGAGGTGTATCTGGGAACTACGACCTTTCCTGTAAAAGTCTTCACTGATCACAATCCCTTAACCTTCATTCAAAAAATGAAAAATAAAAATCAGAGGTTGATGAGATGGAGTTTGGCTTTGCAGGAGTTCAACTTGGAAATTGAGCATGTAAAGGGCAGGGACAATGTCGTTGCTGATGCTTTATCCAGAGTAAACTAACTTTGAAAATTCCTGAAGGTTGTTTGGAAGTGTTTTTGCTTTATTCTGGGGAATATCAATTATTGTTGCTCGCGTGAATTGATCATTTGGGTGAGTTTTACTTTTGATTGTTAAAGGAGTTTTTGCATGCAAAGAAAGTTTTCACTATGTTCAACTTTATTGGGGGGGGGGGGGGGGGGGGGGGGTTTCAGTTGAATGACTCATTCGACTGGGTTACTTCATGAAAGGTTTCACCAGACATTGAAATTTGAAGGGGGGGGGCTGTGAATTTGGGGGGGCTGAGGTCAAAGTGATCCAATTGAAAGCCGTAATCAGTGTTATGGGTTCGTCACTTTCGTCGTTGTGGTTTTCATCCACTGTAAGCCTTTTTGGTTCCATGTACTGTTATTGTTATCGTTTCAGTGAAATGGAGATAACTGTTTGCAAAAGGTAAAAAAAGTTAATGTTTAAAAATAAACCGGAAACTGGATCGAGAGAAAATCAGATGAAGAAGAGGAGGAAGAAGAGGTGGAGCAAGTGAGGTCGAGAAGAAGCTGAGTTGCTTTGAGGTCTTGAGCAAACGCTGGTAAATGGGGTCATGAGCGAACTTTAGGTTTCCTGGGAAAGGGATTCCTGTGACAGAGAGGTTATCGCTGTGACAGATTTTGCGGTTGATTCCGAAGAGAATCGTTGTTAAAGTGCAGGTACGCCTTCAGTACGGGCTCGTCGGCCATTTTGCCTCGCTCCAGATTTTGCATCGCTCCAGGCTTTTCACCTCGCTCCAACCATTTCACCGCATCCAGCCGTTAGCCTGGTTTTCGTGTGTAACATGGATTTTGAGTGGGAATTTGCGGTTCGCCATCTGGGAGCCATTGAACGTTCATACCCGAAGGTGTGATTTCCCAGTCGCCTCTTGAGGGCACCTTTGCACATCTTTGGCAGCGTGACTGTCAGCCGAACGGGATTCTGGTCTCGACACGACATCGTTCTTACGATCACCGGAGCGTGGATCGACTTTGGCTTGATGCCGGGACAGAGACTTTGGGAATGTTATTTTTGCTCACTTGGAGCACAGGGAGTTATATTGTACGAAACTGATGGTACCATCATAGGAATGATATATTTGTTGTACAATTGATTAATATTGTTCTTGTACTGTTATTCTTGTGTGACCTTTATACAATACTTGTTTGTTGGTAACAATTGGTGTGGTTTCACTATTGGTCTTTGACACACAGAATAACACATCTTTCTGCCGTGAGTCCTTTCGGAGCTCGGAGGTACACCGTGGCCGGGGTTTCGGGAGGAGCACCTAACAGTATGTCCGTGTGTATATGTGTATGTATGTCCATGTGTATGTAAGTATGTGTGTGTGTCATAGACTCCTTTAGAGAAGGACTGGAACGTCACGACCTCGGGGTTTGTAACTTGAGTCTGAGTTCCCATTTTCTATGAATGCCTCGTTTTCTATGCAAATACCACAGCACTTTACTATTGGATGGATTGGAATGAAATTGACATATGACATGTAATTTATGTAATAAAATAATAAATAAATAAATAAAATATAATAGTCTGTATTATAACAGATTAGTTTCCCTCGAAAAAATGATTTGAATATACATTATTTTTCCCATTTGGCAACTTTATTTTTAAACAATTTTGTTTTTAATTTTTTTGATTTGTGTATTAATTATTATTTATTTTAAAATTAATTGTGATATTTCACATTTAATATCGGAAATCAGCAAAATAATATGTTTCTCTTCTCTTTCAGAAACTGTCCAGCTGGTGATCTCACAGGATCTTTGTTTTGTTTCCTGCTTTCATGACAAGATGCCACGTCGTTGCAGCTGCGTTGGCTGTAAAGGAAACTATGATGGGACGCCTTATGTAAAGGTCCTATCCTTCCCAAAAGATCCTGAGGAGAGGGAGAGATGGATATTGGCAATGCCGAATGAGAAAGAAAGCTTGAGGCGCTTGAAGGAGATATATATTTGTGAGACACATTTCAATTGTAAATGGGTGTCAGTTAAGGGTGGCAAGCGACCCAAAGAACCCCCATCAATATTTCCTGGATTACCAAAATCAGTTTTGAAGCAGGTTACTTCAGCCCCACGCCCAACATCATCTTCTACATCAGAATCAAGAACTAAGAAGGTGCATGCAGCTGCTGAGGCTGCAGACAAGATCCAAGATTTCGACCACTTCTGCACCAAAATCAGCTATTTTCCTGGCTTTAACGTCATAAAAGACCAGAAGAACCTGTACCTATCAATAACTGATGCTATTGGACAAACTGTCAGGCAGTTCTTTCATTTCCAACAAGTCAGCTCACCTTTTGGATTCCTATTCTTGAATAGAGTTGAGAAAGATGGCATTGAGGTGCCCAAACGACTTTTTCCTTTGCAAAAGAACAGCTTGCTCTCAAAACGGTCCCAGATTAGATCCATAACTGACCAGGTAAACACTCATGAGTACACAAGCCAGAAAATTCTTCAGCACGTAATAAGCCAGCTCTGCAAGATGACTGAGGCACACGAGCTTCCTCATTTAACCTTCCTTCTGTCGCAGCTGCGGCATGTGTTCATACCTCCTGATGGTCGCCGATTTGATACCGATACTATGATTTTCGCAATGCAGCTTCACAACATATCACCCAGTGCATACAAAATGATTCGTCGATCTGGCTTAATCATTCTACCATCAACAAAAAAGGTAAAACAGGTGCTTTCTCGTAGTCTGCAGGACTCCAACCTCAAAACGTTGTTCGACCAGCTTAAGCCGCAGCAGCGTTTGGTAATTTTAATGTTGGACGAGGTAAAGCTGGTCGAGACATTGCGATTTTCTGGAGGGCATGTTCTAGGATGCACTCAAAATGCTGCAGTGGGGGGTGACCATGAAATGCTTGCTTCACATGCTATGGTTGTTGAAGTTGCCTGCCATTTTGGTGGTCCACGCTATATTCTACGCGTTTTGCCCTGCAAAAAACTAACTGCCGATCAGCTGAAGGAACTCCTCATCGAAGCTGCCTCAGCTGTACTTGGTGCTGGCGGTACTGTGATTTCTTTGATATGTGACAATTGCAATACCAATCGCAGTGTTTATTCAAAACTTGGAGGACCGGGAAGTTGTCAAGTGCTATCGATTCAAGAGCAATCTATGTTCTTAGTGTACGACTACATGCACATCTTCAAAAATGTTCGCAACAACTGGATTACTGTTGATGGCCAGACACTCTCATTTGTCGTACATGGCAATGAGTACAAAGCTTACTGGAGTGATATTCGGAAGCTTTATGAGATCGACCGAGCTACTCCTATTCGCGTAACCAAGCTGATGCACACCGCTGTTTTCCCCAAGCACCTTCAATGCCAGAGCGTACCCTTGGTATGTCAGGTGTTCAATGACAAAACTGTCGCTGCCTTAAAGACCTTCAAGGATTCACTGGGCATCAGCGAAGGCACCATCATTCTCACCCAGCCAATGAGTGAGTGGTTCAAGATGATGAATGTGAAAGACCGTTTCTCAGCTATCCATCTGCGCGACGAATCCAGACAGCCTTGGACAGCAGACTGTACAAGTTTCACTAGGCTGGAGGAGGCCTGCCAAATTATATCTACCTGCGCATGGCAAGGAGGTGGTGGTCGTAAGCTGAAGCTAACTCGGCAAACTGCTGAAGCCTTCACTGTGTCCACACGTAATAATGTGGATGCTGCCAAATTGCTTCTGGCAGAGAAAGACTTTGACTACGTTCTTCCTGCTATATTCGCGGATGAAGCCTTGGAAAGGTTTTTCGGCCAAGCCAGGCAAAGATGCGGTGGAAACTTCGAGATTGACGTAGTTGACATTATGGCTGCAGCTAAAATTGCAAATTTGCAGGCACTCGTTAAGCATGACATTATGCCAGAATATAGTTCTCGTGTGCTTGTTTGCGACAAGAATTGTGGTACTTCCATAAATCCAGATGAGCGAAGTGAACTCATTGACGAGATCACTCCTCATGACACTCAGGAACTCTTGAGGTCTGATGATGCCCTTAAGCATAAAGTTGTTTATTTGGCCGGATACCTTGTTCATAAATATGGTGGAAGCACCAGGATGGAGGAGATCATGGATGATGAAGATGGTAACGAGGTGTCACCTGAGTTCCTAGATAATTTGAATAGAGGTGAACTGAGTGTGCCGACTATGTCAACCGTCTTCTTTGTACATAATGCCTATAATTTGCATGGCATAACTAAAATGCGTTGCCGCTTTCATTTTACTGAGCTGTTATCCTTTGTAGATGCACCTTTAGCTCGTAATAATGCAGCATGTACTACTTTAGCTAACATTCTATTGAAAGCTCATGTCCTCAATGTCAGTGACAAAGAAAAGGCTGTGGGATGCCTCAGGAGGCAAGAAAAGCTCTCCAACTAGCGATAGCTCTCCAACTAGTGATAGACATAGACATAGTTGTAATAGACATTTTTACAAAATATTATTGAAAAACGGTGCATTGTTATTATTCGAATGTGTATTTGCTGTATGTTTGTATAATACGATATATGACAACATATACACAAAGAATTAAGTTAAGCACCCCTACACAACGAATTAAGGTAAGCACCCCCTAATATATATTCTTTGTGTATATGTATACATTGGCATATATTCTAAGGTATGTGAGATCAAATAATGATTGGTATGACAATAACCTGCCACAGCAACGCATACGACGGCTTACAGGGTCTATGAGACGTAGGGTTGAGTCAGTGATCCGATCACGTGGGTCCTACACACGTTATTGACGCAAAGATCGCTAGAGGTCTTCTCAGAACAATGACTGTACATTAGAAAACATAAACGTCATCCACACTGTCCGTGATGGACCTATAGCTCCATACTTAAATTGAGGTGAACATATGCCTAAAATTCCCAAAAAATTTCACCTTAAATTATTCAGAATAAAATATTGAAAACGGCATGATTGTTATGTTTTTATGTGACCATAATATCACTTCTCCAGAAAATATAGCAATATCATGGGTATATTACACTGTTTTGACGACAACAAACTTGTAATGTGCGAGGTTGTAAAAAAACGGGGGGGGGTGCTTAACTTAATTCTTTGTGTATATATTAAATTTGGACAGCTCTACAAACTTGCCTCTTATTATAATCAGCCATCTCTCACCGTTTGAGTGAGACACAAAAACTGCCAAAATTCACTAATTTGACCTTGAAATATGACCTTTTGACCTTGAAGATGACACCAGGTGGTGTTGAAAATGTCGCTATTGAACTCGCCGTCCTCAAAAACACCTATTTTGACCCCGAGAGCATTTCTCTAGCCCTTCTAGAAGCCATTTTAGCACAGGACTTAAGTTAATCCTTCAGACTCAAGTTACAAACCCCGAGCATGGGACGTTCCAGTCCTTCTCTAAAGGAGTCTATAGTGTGTGCTGACAAAGTCGCCGGAGGCATTATGTTTTCAGGTTGTCCGTCCGGCTGTCCGCCCGTCCGTGATAGGTTTTCGTTGCCGCGATAACTTGAGAACTGCTAAAGGGATCTTCGTCAAACCTGGCACAAGTATGTATAATGAGGTAAAGATGAACCGATTAGATTTTGGGGTCAAGAGGTCAAAGGTCAAAGTCTGTAATATGTCTATCTTGAGAACGGCTGAAGCGATCCAATTCAAACTCCGTGCAGGTATGTATAATGATGATTAACTTATTAGATTTTGTGGTCAAAGATCAAATCTGGAATGGGTCTACAACTTGAGAACGGCTGAAGTTCTCAAGTTGTAGACTTTCACGAGCCTTTTTTTAGCTCTTTCACGAGCCTCGATTCAGTATACAAAAAAAAAAAGAAAAAAAAGTGATCCAATTCAAAGTTGGTACAGGTATGTATAATATTGTAAAGATTAAGTGATTTGATTTTGGGGTCAAAGGTGGAAGGTCAAATTTGTAATCGGTCCATAACTTGAGAACGGCTGAAGTGATCTAATTCAAACTTGGTACAGGTATGCATAATGATGTAAAGATTAAATGATTAGGAGTTGGGGTCAATGGGTCAAAGTGTGTAACAGGGCTATAACACGAGAATGGCTGAAGTGATATAATTCAAACTTGGTACAGGTATGTATAATGATGTAAAGATTAACCAATTCGATTTTGGGTTGAAGGTGTCAAAGGTTAAAGGTCAAAGTCTGTAATAGGTCTATAATTTGAGAATGCCGAAAGGGATCTAATTCAAACTGGGCACAGATATGTGTAATGATGTAAAGATCAACTGATTAGATTTTGGGGGGCCTGAGGTCAAAGGCCAAAGGTCATGTCAGGTAAAAATATGCGAACTTGGGGAAAGCTAAATGGATTTCAATCAAACATGATACAAGGATAATAATGATGTAATAATGTGGGCAGAGGCATATCAGTCGACGTCATGATGTCGAAGAGTGCCGTTCCAGTTCATAAATTGAAATGAGTACGTGAATCTTTTTGGGAAAACTTAAGCTTGAATTCCATTGCAAAGATATGTGTGCACAAAATAATTCAATTTAAATCTAATAAAACAATGCAACTATCACAGAACAAAACATGGTTCACAAGGGCGTTGTGAAGATAGGCCTCAGCGATCGAGGCAGTGTTCTGTAGTTTATACACCACCCAAATAACTATGTGGCATTCTCTCAAGCAGCGTTTTTACCACAGAGGCTACACAGGTCCTTGCTATTATTTTCAGCTATTTTCTCTCAAAATTGCGAGTTGGACATGTGGGAATGCCGATTTTGCTTTTATGAGCGGAAGAGGGAAGAAGGGAGGGAGAGAGAGTAAAGATTGGTCAGATTTGGAAGGGGGGATTGTGGAGCTGTGGTGGGGAGGGGGTTGAAGGCTTGAAGTGGGGGAGGGGATTGATGCGTTAGGGCTGTTAGTGAGGACCTGGTGTTGGGGGAAGAAAAAGCAAAAAAGGGACAGAGTTGGAAGTAGTAGGTTAAGTCTTTGTGGGGGGAAGACTTTCAGTGGGGAGGGGGCAGTTGAGAAGTTGTCAGAATTGCATGTGTTCGTTTATTCAGTAAAAACGTCATTGGCCACAGGTGTGTGTGTGTGTGTGTGTGTGTGTGTGTGTGTGTGTGTGTGTGTGTGTGTGTGTGTGTGTGTGTGTGTGTGTCAATGTAAGCAGGTGACAAGCATCCTCCAGGTAAGGTGCTTGTGTGTTTTAAGGCAGGATGATTGAATGAAAGACTTTTTGCAAATGCTGTTTGGGTCCCAGTCCTATTCCCGATTCATAAATTATCTCCCTTCTTATCCATCTTGCCCACCTGCATCTCATTCCTCCCCACACCCATTGTTGGTCCTCGTCGGCCTCAATCTCTTCCACGAGCCTTGGCTACGTATAAAAAGGTAAAATAAAAAGTGTTTCATGAGCTCACATGATTTGATGAAGGATTTTACACAAATTTTGCATTTGCATGAACAATCTCTTTGTTGGTCCTTGTTCTTGTCCTTGTTCTCCATTGTGATTTCCACGTGTTTTTTCAGGTGGCATGACCGATTGAAATATTCTCTACAAACTGTGCATTTGTACAATCATTCTCTGTTGTGAATTTTCATGTGCCTTTTAAGGTGGCATGAATGTTTAAAAGATTTTCCACAACTTGTGCATTTGTATGGGCGTTCATCTTTCTCTCCTTTGTGAACCTGGTGAACATTTTTACGTGCAAACAATTCATTTTTCGTTTTGTTGTGTTTGTAAAAAGTCTTGTTTGTTTCAGTTGGCGAGTCCTGCAGGCCTGGGTCTACGCTGTTCATAAAAGTAGGTGCAGTCTCCCTTGCAGATTCAATGGATCCACCTGTAAATACAACATCACGTGACATGTTAAAAAAAAAAATCTGATATTGCTCAACACTCGTGATATAATTCTGACAAACATACACAAACATGTACATGTTGTTACGTTTGTGGGGGAAGGGGATATAATACCATAGTTAAATAGGATTGCATAGTAATAGTCTGGACCGTGTACGGGTAGGAGACATCTCAATGTATTAAGGAGGGAAACTGTGAGCTTAAGATCGTTTACGTGTTACCACACGGGAGGGTGGCGTTGTGTTAACGAGGTAGGATCTAAGATTAGTTCTCTCCCAGTATGTGAATACCCTCGGTGGTTTTTCTTTTGTTTTTACAATTATAACAAGCCAGCCATATAAAAGCACATATTTAACCAATAACAACAACAACAATCGCCGACAGTGTCCAGACATTTTGATCGACAAGTAAACCCCGCCCCACCAACCGACTGAGGAACAAGGCCACACACACAGAGTGGGACGAGGTGTGGGGAAACTATCGTAACCGGCAGACCACACCCCAAGCTTCGTCATTCGATAATCTCGCAGTTCACTCTAAAAGATCCTGTGCCAAGGATCGTGGTCTGATCCCATGAGAATGTGTGTTGGTGTGTGTGTGTGTGTGTGTGTGTGTGTGTGTGTGTGTGTGTGTGTGTGTGTGTGTGTGTATGTGTGTCGCAACCAATGACAACCTGTCTTATTGTCTTGCAGCATGTTGGAGTTCAGTTCGCCTTGTGGTTAAGCGTTTGGATGTTTGGCCCACATAATTGGCCTCACAATCTTCACATTGTATGTTGTGGATGACATTCTTTCTGTCACATTTGTTCACATGGTCTTTTGGCTTTGACAGCTGTGCTCGTAAAGCAACACATCCTTTACAATATGAATCCTGAGCTGCAAATCTTTCGACATGTACGTATATATATGGACATATGTGCAGCGTGTTTCAAAAAGATTGATACAACTTTGACTTCCTGCCATTTCTGTTTTTTTGACCGATACCGTTTTCTTTTCAGTGTTTGGTGGTGTTATTGTGGTGTTTGTTCCCTGGGATTTTTAGCTCCGTAACTCAACGATGCCATTGACAGTGGAGCAGAAGACAAAAGTGATGGCTCTGTGGTACAAGACTAAATCATATGTCGACACCCGTTCTGCCTGCCGGTTCTGCTGGGAATACGACCTCAGAACACGTGATGGACCCACAAATTGTGACATTCAACGTATTGTGAAACATTTTGAGCACAAGGATACAGTGCACAACCAGAGCAAGGGCAACAGTGGCCTCGCTTAAAATACATAATCTGTTCGCATTAATATACTCTTGTTGTATTTACATTCGTTTCTTAGATCCTGCTTGATTCAAGTTTAATAAAGCCTGATATTGACCAAAAGGCTTTTCCATCATTCATTTGACGTGGATCCGAACACTCTGAATGCCGGCGAAGAGTCGGCTCGCTGAAGTTGTGTCTTCAGATGATACCTTCGGGCTTTTGAGTCCGATTAGGTTACGGAGGCAGATAAGCTCGACGTGCTCATTAACCCTGTGTCCACGTCAGTCCATCGATATTCCGCCCATTGCGCGAGCTATACCAATGCTTGCGAGGCCCTCAAGACTTTGTACGTCAAGCCTCATGGAACGATCTGCGCTCGCCATTTACTTTCTACCCACCGTCAATAGCCAGGAGAGACTTTGGAGCAATTTGTGCAAGCTTTGAGACACCTGAGTAGAGATTGCAACTTTCAGATTGGTACATTGCAGGAACTTCAAGCTGATTGCAGGCGTGGTGCTTTTATAACTGGTCTGCAATCACCTCATATACGACAACGGCTATTGGAGAATGACTTGGTGAATCTTCATGATGCGTATGAACAAGCTCGCACCTTGCAACTCACTCAGACATGTACGGGCGATCTTACCTACCTGTGAATGCTTTGACGTCAGAGGGACAATGAGGGGAGATGCAGACACTCACTCAATCTCAGGATACTCCGATCAACAGTCTCCGCTACACGACCCCCACTCCAGAAATCGGAAGGAAAGGTCGATGGTGAGCCATCGTCGGAGGAGTCAACTCCCAAGTTAATGACGACCACATCAGCTACTACCAAATGTTATTTCTGTGGATATCGGAGACATCTGCATAGCCAGTGTCCAGCATGATGATGATGATGATGATGATGATGATCGTTTTAAGGCCATTTTCCCCGCGAGAGCGGGGGTTCGCCTTGCGGGACCCATGAGCTCATGGTTCCCTGTTTGAGGCAATGTTTTTGTGGCCGGATTCCCTACCTGACGCCAACCCTTGGTCGCCTCTTACGATGCTCAGGGATATGGTGTACTGATTCTAAATCGGGGTACACACCGTGATCATTCATCCCAGCAAGCTGGTACTCAATTTGCCAACCTTGGAAGGATGACAGGCTGAGTCAACCCCTCTGGCATTAATTCAACGATCTACCAGGATTCAAACTCAGGATCCTCAGATCCCAAGCCAGCACCCTAACCGCTAAGCCAACACCAGGCTATGCAACACGATCAGCGTGCAATGCCATATGTAATAATTGTGGCAAGAAAGGACATTATGCCAAGGTGTGTCGAGCTGTCAAAACAGTCGGACCCATTTCTGCTGGTGTGCAGTTGGAAGCCACTACGCTCTCCGCTATTTTGCCCTGCAGTCTAGCTAAAGCGGTGGTCAAGATCACGGTGAATGGGGAAGTCGCTGATGCGCTGATCGACATGGGGAGTTCGGACAGCTACGTGAATGCTGTATTGGTGAAGCGCCATGCTTGGCCTATCCTCCCCATGGGGAAAACAGTGTGTATGGCATCATCTTTACATCAAGAGATAAGGGGATATTGTGTTGTGGAACGAGGAACTAATGAGACGAAGTACCAGACGTGAAACCGATGGTTCAGAGAGACGTATGTGCTGATCTACACTTGGGTCATGATTTTTTGCGAAGGCATGCTGATTTAAATATGCATTTTGGGGGCACTAACCCTATCTTCTCAGTCTGTAGTCTGGCAGAGGTAGTGGTCGATCCACCATCGCCGTTTGCCAACTTAACTGAGGATTGTAAAGCGATCACTGTGAAATCAAGATGACTTACCCGGGGGCATGGGAAGTTTGTTGCTATGGAGACCAGGAAACTTCTCACCGAAGGCATCTTTGAGCCGAACAAATCGCCGTGGCGGGCCCAGTTATTGGTGACGACCAGTGCCCATCACAGGAAATGGATGGTGATAAACTATTCCCAAACTATTAATCGTTTTATGCAACTGGACCCACACCCATTGCCACGTACGGACGAAATGGCAGGAGAAGTGGCTAAATATCAAGTATTCAGTGCATTGGATTTGCGCAGTGCCTATCATCAAATTTTGATCCGAGGGTCTGATAAGCTGTGCACGGCATTCAAGTCTGGTCAGCGACTATCGGTTTCATCGTATACCCTTCAGGGTAACAAACTGAGTCGCGTGCTCCCAACGAGCCATCAATGAGATAGTATCTCAAAGACACCTTTGTTTACGTAGATAATGTCACAGTATGTGGACGAACACAGAACGAGCACGACAATAACTTGAAACGATTCATGGAAGTAGCTCGTAAGCACAAACTCACTCAATGCTGACAAATGCACGTTCTCGGCTAAAGCTATCAATCTCTTGGGATTTTCCATTTCAGATGGCTGGATTCGCCCTGACATGTCCTGTTTGCAACTGCTATTATAAATGCCACCTCCGCCTGATGTCGCCATGCCGAGATGAACCCTCGGGTTAAACGCTCATTATTCCAAATGGATCCCGAAGTATTCCGAGAAAATTTGTCCTCTGGTTGAAAGCAAAAAATTTCCGCTGTCTTCAGCTCCCAAAATGGCTTTTCACAATTTGATTAAGGATATTACTCAAGCGGTGGCAATATCAATTGATAACAGTGTGCCCTTCGTTGTTGAGACTGATGCCTCAGAGTACGCAATCGTGGCTACCTTGAATCAGTCGGGCCGACCCGTGGCCTTCTTCTCCAGAACATTATCACACAGTGAGAGGTGCCACTCGTCTGTTGAGAAAGAGGCCGACGCCATCGTGGAGGCCTTGCGTAAGTGGAACCACTTTCTCCTCGGGAAACATTTTCAATTGATCACAGGCCAGTGATCTGTGGCTTTTATGTTTGAGGGTCAACATTCCCAGAAAATAAAGAATGGGAAAAAAATAAAATAAATAAATAAATAAATAAATCGCCAGGCGGCGCAATGAGCTTGCGGAATTCGGCTACGACATCGTATATCGCCCTGGCAAGGAAATGTAGCTGATGGTGCATTTTCTCATGCTTTCTGTGGAATCGTGGGATCTGAGAGGGGATTGCGGGAGCTGCATGACTCGCTTTGTCATTCGGGAATCACTCGCATGGCGCATTTTGTTCGATGTCGAAATCTTCCTTATTCGGTTGAGGATGTAAAGTGAGTCTGTAGAACTTGTCCAGTTTGCGCCCAACTGAAACCAGTTTCATAAATCGCATAAATGGGTTTTGATCAAAGCCACCCAACCATGGGAGCATCTGAACATTGATTTTAAAGGTCCACTCCCTACGGCCACCTCTCAACGTTACATGCTCACCGTCGAAGAAGAGTACTCACGCTTCCCATTTGCCTTTCCTTGTGGAGATCTCTCTCCAAATTCAGTGATTAAATGTCTCCCGGAGTTATTCGCGCTGTTTGGTTATCCAGCGTATATTCATTCAGATTGGGGAGCCGCTTTCATGTCTCAAGAGATAAAACAATTCCTTCAGGAAAGAGGTATAGCCTCAAGTCGAACGACAAGGTATAATCCGCAAGGCAGTGGGATCGTTGAACGTCACATCGTAATCTGGCGGGCAGTTTCCATGCGACTCAAGTCACGTGATCTTTCGGTCAGCCAGTGGGAAATGGTGCTGCCTGACGCGTTACATTCTATCCGGTATTTATTGTGCATGGTTATTAATGTAACCCCACATGAACGAACGTTCTCCTATCGTCGTCAGAGTTTTAGTGGACACTCGTTACCGACCTGGTTGTCAGAACCAGCACCGGTATTGCTACGTCGATCCATACGTCAAAGCAAATATGAGCTGCTCGTGGATGAAGTGAATCTTCGAGGCGAATGAGGAGTATGCGCATGTTCGCTTAGCCGATGGTCGCGAGACCACCACGTCAGTTCGTCATCTAGCGCCACGTGGGGAGGTCGTGGATAGAATTTGGGAACATGAGTCGCAGGTAAAGTCACCTGAAGGGATTTCCGAGAGGAGTGCGGTACCGATCAAGGGTTTGCCAGAGATAGTATCCTTGCCGCCCACTCTGAAAAATCTCCAGACAATCGAGGAGATGCCACAAGAGGAGGGAGAGTGTCCTCCACATTCTCCTGAGCCGGAGATCTACCGAACCCGAAGTGATCGGTCTTGTTGACCCCCGAATCGTTTAAATATGTAATTTGTTTAGATATTGGATATTCTGCTTTGTAGTCGACATCATTCTGGTGTTGTGTAGTTTGACATTTATCGAATACTTGCAGAAGTACCCGGCGTTGCCGGGCGGGGAAGGGCGGGAAGGTGAGGAAGGGGGGGGGAAGAGGAGGAGAGGGGAGGGGAGGGGGGAAGGGGAAGGGAGAGGGGGGAAGGGGAAGGGAGGAGGGGAGAGGGGGGGAGAGGGGAGGAGAGGATGAGGGGGGGAGGAGGAGGAGGGAAGAGGAGGCGGATGGGGGTAGGGGGGAGGGGGGAAAGGGGAGGGGAGGAGGATAGGGGGAAGGGGGGAAGGGCAGCAAAGGGGGAGAAGGGGAGGGGAGGGGGGAAGGGGAAGGGAGGAGGGGAGAGGGGGGAAGAGAGGGGGAGGGGAGGAGGGAAGAGGAGGAGGATGGGGGGAGGGGGGAAGGGGAGCAAAGGGGGAGAAGGGGAGGGGAGGGGGGAGGCAGGAGAGGAAGGGGGTTCATATATATGCTGGTGGGTGAATGTGGCATTCATCACGTTTTTTAGTTACCTGCAATGCCGATCAGGAAGAAGAAGAAGCCGTACTACCAACTTCGTGCACTTCCGGAATTGTTTGATTTATTTGTATTCAAATGTCTGGTGATTTTTTGTATTTATTTATGCGACTGTGTACTTGGATATAACTGTCATTAATTTAAAAAGGCGTAGGCACAATCGAGCGATTTTCTTTTTTTAACTCCAAAAAAAAATCTTTTCTTTCGTCATAGTTTTTTTTTTTTCGCCTAAAACACTCCCAGGCACTCACTGATGAAGATCCGTTCAGCCATCTCTGAGAAAAATGGCGACACACAGACAGACACACAGACAGACATTGCTCTTATATTGTAGATTAATGTTTAGATTGACTGATTTGCCACGAGTAGAGGTGACATTTTCCAGCAGGGCAGGTTGTGGTGATTGTGAAGAAGAAGAGCAATTGAAGGTATCGACCTCCAGGGACTAAAGGCTATTTAAGTTCTCGCCGCGCATGTGCACGGATGTTCGTGCAAGACTGGTCTGCTGTGAGCTGAAGCCAGACAATGGTTCACGCTGGTAAGATTGAGATCGTACTCTGCGAGATGGCTTGATTGTATTACCTCGCTTAATGTACATAATCTGTTGGTGTTAATATACTCTTGTTGTATTTGTAATCGTTTCTTAGATCCTGCTTGACTTAAGTTTAATAAAGCCTGATATTGATCAAAAGGCTTTTCCATCATTCATTGCATTGATAACGATGACATCATAATTCGACAGGGGCAACGCTCAGTCTGATCAGTTTTAAATTTATTGAGCATGATCTATGCAACAATTAGATGAGAGAATATAAATTTATGATGTCATTGATCACGTGGTCTGGCAGCCATATTGGATCCAAGAAGAAAAAAACCTTTCAAAAACAGAACGGTTGCTTCGCAACAAGTTGTCTGCGCAGGGTAAGTATTTTATGAATACCATCCAGTTTCTTAAAGCAATTAAATAATAACGTCATGTTTTGTTTTTTTCTTCACACCAGAGTTCGTCATCAAACTGTGCAAATCAAAATGTATAGACATTGACAGAAACCTTCATGGGGATGGTTCTTGAGGAAAGGAGCTTCGGCATCAATGGGTTCGGGTCGGTCCAAGTGAACATCAATGTCGTGCTCAGTTTTCACTTCCACAAATAATGCTGAAAAAAGTGAGATTTATTAAATGCAGGCACTCTTGTGTCACATGCAGGGCTGTTGCAAAAAAGATAAATATTGCATCAAAATCATTAAAATCATGACAAAAAAATTAAAATAATCAAAATCTCCATCAAAACATTAAAATCTTCCTTGAAGAGAGAAAATAAAAAATTTCCATCATGCATAAGAACACCATCATGTGTTGTCTTTGTGCCAAGTATGAACAAAATTGGTCCAGACATCTCCGAGATATGGTTATGGACGGACGGACGAGACCCAATCCATAAACCCCCGTCTTGGACAAAGTCCATTGGGGTCTATAATAACAGGTGTCAAATGAAAACCTCAGAATTGATGATTGCACAAATAGAGGATAATAGGATACAACAAGGTATATTAATTATTAGCCTGGTGTTGGCTTCGCGGTTAGGGTGCTGGCTTGGGATCCAAGGATCCTGGGTTTGAATCCCGGTCGATTGCTGAATTAACGCCAGGGGGGTTGACTCAGCCTGTCATCCTTCCGAGGTCGGCAAATTGAGTACCAGCTTGCTGGGATGAATGATCACGGTGTGTACCCCGATTTAGAATAGGTACACCGTTTCCCTGCGCATCGTAAGAGCATGACCAAGGGTTGGCGTCAGGAAGGGCATCCGGCCATAAAAACATTGCCTCAAACAGGGAACCATGATTGTCATGGGGCTCGCAAGGCTAACCCCTGCTCTCGCAGGGAAAATGGCCTGAAAACGATCATTCATTCATTTCATTCAAGGTATATTAATTATTGTTGTTTAAATATTTTATTTAATAATGAAGGGGATAATTGATGTTTGAGAAATTGATTTACCATGTGGTTCTTTCTCAAAGCAATTAAAACATAACATCGTGTTTTTTTTTCTTTACACCAGAGTTCATCATCAAACTGCTGAAAACAAAATGTACAGACATTCATTGACAGAAACCTTCATGGGGATGGTTGTTGAGTAAAGAAGCTTTAGCATCATTTGGTTCGGGTCGATCCAGGTGAACATCAATGTCGTGCTCAGTTTTCACTTCCGCTTTCACAAATAAATCTGGAAAAGTAACTTTTTTCAAATGCAGGCAGTTTTGTGTCACATGCATAGCTGTTTTCATACTCCTAAAATAGATTTTAAAAAATATTGCATTAAAATCAAGAGAAATCTTTTTTTTTTTAAACATTTTTATGTTAAATCTTTCTTGGAGAGAAAATAAAACATTTCCCTCAGGAATGGCGTCATGTGAAAACATTATGATATCAAAGCATTACATTCTGTATAAACTGCCTCGATGTTAAGAGATGCTTCCAACCTGACCACATCTTCAGTGGAATTTCACCACCACAACCCAACATCAACAACAACATGCATTTTAAGGCCATTTTCCCGGTGAGAGCGGGGGTGAGCCTTGCGGTCCCCATGACAATCTTCTCCATTTTGCCCTATTTTCTGCATCTCTCCTTGTTAACCCCCTTGCCCGCATTTCTTCTTCCACCATCTTTTGCCAAGTCTTTCTCGGTCTTCCCTGTCCTCTACTTCCTTCTACATTCATTTCCATCACTCTTCTCAACCAGTCACTTTCATCCTTCCTCAACACATGACCAAACCATCTCAACCTGTTGCTCTTCACAGCATCAATCACAGGCTCTATTCCCATCATCTTTCGCAATTCATCATTTGTCTTCCTCTCTCTCAACGATACTCCACACATCCACCGAACCATTCGCATTTCCACCTTTTGTTGCTGCTCTACGTTCATTAGCCATGTCTCACTCCCATAAATCATAACACTTTTCCCACATGCAGCATACACCTTTCCTTTCAGCTTCAACGACACTCCCCTCCTCATCAGCATGCCACTCAGTTCCTGAAACTTCTTCCATGCACATCTCACTCCAGCAACCGTTGCAGAGTCTGATCCACCTTCTCCATTCAGCATGTCTCCGAGGTGGCAAAATGTTTTCACACCTTCCAGCTTCACGCCGTCTCCAAGATCCAACTCAACATTTCCTCCATCTGCAGCTCCCTGTGCACACCTTACATTTGAATGTGGCTGCCACACTGGTTAATGACCCTCTCAGACCACTACATTTTTGATGAACCCACTCAGCACACAGTGTACATTGAATGGAGTTCACTCCGACACCCTTCCTGCAGCCAGCACATGGCCACTTCCCAGTTCTTTCCACCTCACCACATGCTTTAACACTTGACATCACCTTCGTCTTTCCGATATTCACCTACAGACCTTTTGTCTCCATACATTCCTTCCACTTGTTCACCTTCTCCTTCAGTCCATCCATACTTTCTGCAATCAACACGAGAACATCGGCACACAACTCCCACGGTAAACCCTCCTTTATGTTCTGAGCCAGCACCTCCATCACAGCTACAAATAGTAGTTGACTTCGTACTGACCCCTGATGCACTCCCACCTTCACCTCAAACTCACCACTGTTCCCGTCCTTCGTCCTTACAGCTGTGCGTGCTCTTTTGTACATTGCCATCACTACTCTGATCAACCATTCCTCCACTCCTAACTTCCTCAATGCCCATGTCAATACTTTGCGTGGAACCCTATCGAATGCTTTCTCCAGATCAACAAACCCAAGAAACAACTTCTTCCTCTTCTCCATGTACTTCTCCTGCAACTGCCTCACAATAAAAAGCGCGTCTGTCATTCCTCTTCCTGGCATAAATCCAAACTGCATTTCGTCGATCTTCACCTTCTTCCTTATCCTCCTCTCCAACACCCTTTCCAATACCTTCATTCCATGCTCCAATAACTTTATCACTCGGTAGGAGCCACACTCCAGGTCACCAGTAGAGGAAAAATGTTGTTTCTGGACCACCCTCATTTCCCCATTCACTTACATGCAAATTTTCCTCTCACCCTCACTTTTCTTCATTTCCCCTAAACACCTCTATTCCTGCCCCCCTCGGTCCTGTGGACCTTTTACTCTTATTCATCTTACTATCAATGATCATTGTTGTCTCGTAGACCACTCAAACAACGATCCTACAAATATTTGTCTCTGCGTAAGAAATAACTTAAATCTCTTACCACTCCCATTACCATCTAATATATTAACAAAGAAGATGTTTGAGTTTGGTTCTTTATCAAGATATTTTAACTGAGCTAAAATAAAATGGTAAACCTCCCCTCAATGTTCTTGTTTGAGCGCCTCCAGTGCCACACAGCATTTTTAAATTAAAGTATATATTTTCCTGACAACCATCAAAGTTTTCCGTCCACTCAAAAAGATTTTCATCTTTTTCACCCAACTCACCGGTATTTAAATTAATTCTCTTACTTGTTTTGTGAACTTTTTTTACCAGTTGCCTTTTCAATAAGTCTTATTTGATATTTTTCACATTCATTATGTTTTCCATTTATATACCAAGGTTGATTACACCTCCACTCTTTAGTCTGGTTAATGCTTGGTTCTATCATGTATATATTCATAAAAAAGGTGGTGGTAGCCCGTTAAAATCCCTAACCCCCTTTTTATTTTATCACATATATATTTTAACACTTATAACCATAAGGGAGACTATCAATTCCATTTTCTAAAATAAACCTCTTATCATCAAAAGCCCCCAATGCTTTATTATTCACCTCTTCTGAATATAATTGATGTTTATAACTTCTTATTGAATTAATCTTTCTAAACTCTTCTTTCTTTGTTGTTAAACAATTATAATAATTTTCAATGTTTATTGTTTCTTCAATAACATTTTTCTTTACACCTTTTAACTTCTTATTAGTCTTTTCAACGTTATTCACAATGTATTTATAAGCATAGGCCTTTGACCTCAATCCCACAAATTCACTCACAACACTTCCTCCCAATTCATCCTTGAACTTTCCTATCACCTTTTTATTTTTAGAAGAGAACAACTCACTCTCTGTACTATAATTACTAGTGTCATAGATATTAATGTCCTCTTTCATGTCTGAATAAACATCGTCAGTATTAATTTTCAAAATAAAACTATCTGTATCCATATAAAGTAGATTAACATCATTTTGATATTTCTTCCTTAAGTTATTGTAAATGTAATCATATATTAATGATTTTGATAAATCAAGAATTGATGTTCCAATATAAATAGGTTTATCCATTTCAATACTCTCTTTAACCAAATGGATCGCACAAAAGTTCTCAGTGAAGACCTCAGTTCTAACAAAACTCGGTCTGTTAATTAATTTTACATTACATTCTCCATAGTCTTACCAAAGACCGCATTATTCATCAATTTATAAAAGTCCTTCTCAAAATCTATTTTTGATTCTGTTCTTCTTTGTGTATTAAAATCAATGTACTCCTTTAGCCAATGACTTTGATTGAACTTTAGAACCCTATCTTCTCCACTCTTAGACCTTCTGATAAATATTGTCGCAAATTTATTTGGTGTAGAACATAATTTTTCTTTTTATATAATGTAGTAAGTAATTTTTCTGTTGATTCACCTTTTAAATCAAAGGATTGTTGATAATCACTCCACCATTCTTTCTTTGGACTTTCTTTCTCACAAGCAAATGGCAGATCTTTATGCTTATTATGAAGTTCTTCTGGATATTTAAAATCGACCTCAAAATAATAACCGACTTTAGAATCATCCAATTATTTTTGTGTAGAGGTACATACATCTTGTAAAACCTTTTTATGGTCCTTTTCCTTTACCCATCTTAGTTTACCATAAGGAAGAGCTTGAGACATTGCCCAGCCATACAAGTTGTTTGCGTCATAGTACATCAAGTAAGAACTCTTTTTCGATGAAATCATAATTTGGAAGATATTTGTTATATGCTTTTGCGTATCTACTCAAGCAGACTTGTGAAATTCCACCTCTTTTTGCCTTTTCAATCATCAAAAGCATATCAACATCGGTTATCAAATCCAAATGTTGTTTTGTCATTTTCAACATCACGCTCCAAGCTAATCCAGGTGCTGTGTAGTCGTGAGCAGGTTCCAATCAATATCCAGTGCGACAAACAGATTTAAAAGCCTCAAATACATCAGCCAATAAAAGCACATCAGTGTTGAGATACAAATCATGATACTCACCAAGATTCTTGATGTTGTATTTTTCCCAAACATTTTGTGAATGTACATAATCTTTATCAGATATATGACTATTATTAAATTTATTATAGAAATTTTATTTTGAAGGAAGTTGTGTTTCATTGAATCTCTCAAATGAGTCCATATAATCATAGGGGTAAATTCCCTTTTGTGTTAGTAAATCTTTATCTGAAAAATACTCTGAAAGACATGGAAACTCTTTTAGATTTTGAACCAAGTTGGCCAATGGACTTGCCATGAATTTAAATGTATCAAGAAATCTGATCTGAATTATAGGAGATGTATGAATTGTTTTTGTGAATGAAATGTATTTCTGATCTGTGTTTGGAATTGCTGAAATGTCTCCAGATGTTTTTGAAAGTTCATTAATAAATAGATGCATATCATAATGAGCGTTGTTATGAAGAAAGACAGGAATGAAAGAGGGGAGTTTATAATTAATATTACAACTTTGATGAGCCGGACCTCTATATTTACCAGTGAGATGACAATGATCTCTAACCTTTAGGCCTTCACCAATTTTTTCCTCACAAATATGACAGACTGTTTTTTTCTAAATTCCCTTTTCTCTTCACTCGTCAAGGACATTGGTTTATTGGTTTCTCTCATCTTGGTTAATCGAACACAGTCTTTTTCTAGTCGTTTCACAAACTCCTCTGGGGCATTTGAGCCTCTATACTCCTCTACCTTGTTATATTCATCACCAACGGATGGTTTGATATAATAACAAAAACCACAAGGAGTATGTTTTTGATATTTATTTGTGTATGATTGTTTTGGATCTGGAGAAGCAGTATCTATTTTTTCTAGAATACTTTCAAAATCAGCATATATAACAAATGGATGTTTTATCGTTTTCTTTTCATCTTTGAATGACATCTTTGAGCCTTCTTTAGGCATATTGATTACCGTTGATTTATGATCACCACAATAATTTGAATGTTTATCTAATCTTTCTTGTGTATGGAAGAAGTTAAGACAACGCATACAAATATATATTTTATTTGTTCTTTTACATACTTGTGGTTTTATTAATTTTGTAATATCTTTGATGTATGTATAATGTGAATTTTCCTCTGAATTAAAATATAGAAGATTCATATGAGTTTGATCTTTTTTATAATTTTCTGAAAGTTTTGAAACCAGAACGTTGTTTGTTTCTGTTAGACCGTAAACATTAACTGATAAATTATTCATCTTTTCAAATTTAGGAATATCATTTAATGTCATTGGAAAATTTAGATCTTTTGTATTCAACGTATTCTCATATTTTTTATGAGATAATCTTTCAACATGACTATCTTGTGGATGTAGATGTGCAAGAATAGACCAGAGAAAACATTTATTGTCTTTATTTTTGATATTGATAACTGCTTTTCTATTTTTGATAACACGAGGTAAATCAATGTAAGAAGAAGCTTTTAGAGGATCTGATTTAAGAATATGAATGTCAATGAAAATATTTTTTCCTATATTGAATCCACTTCCTACGATTGAATTATCCACATCTTGCTCTTGTTTAATAAGTTCATCATAGACTCCCGTTGTTTTAAAATCTTGATATGATGATATTGTTACGGTCCGCGGATTAGATGTTATTTACCAAGCGGAGGTACCGCGGCCGAACAGTTGTTCCCCGACTAAATCCGATTCACCCAAACGTTGGCCGTATTGCGCCACAGATATTCAATGTGGAAAAGACTAAGACGACGAATGCAAAGAGGAAGAAGAAGACGTACAGAAGAGTAACGGGGTTTATTATTTACACACACATAAGCAAAAAGAGCAGTCACGATTATTTACAGGGGACATGAGACGCAGGTGACACAGTGAAAATTACTAGCTTATACAGACTTAGTTTACTACCCAGGACAGCACGAACAGAACAAACTCACGTACGCAAATGGATGGAACATGCAGGCAGGAATGGCTGGAAAGGATGAGCAGGTGGGATCACAGGGCACAGCGAGCAGGTCCACTCCGGGCGGGAAGCGAGGAGCCGGCAGCTCCTTGTATTCGGCTTTACAGCGCACGCCGGCAGCTCCTTGTATTCGGCTTTACAGCGCACGCCGGCAGGGTCACTCGCTGCCCCGTCAGGGCTTCACGCGGCTGGTTGAAACGGGGCTGGACTCATCTGCCGTATCTCTGGTGTATCTTCTTTCTCTCTCTTGGACCTCCCAACCCAGCTCTCTCTTGGACCCTTTCTTTGTCGTGTACCTCTCCACGCAGCTCAGCTCATATTCACTTCCTCTCACTTCTCTTCTCAGGGAACGTCCCGCTGCGGGTTATATAGGCCCCGCCCCTCAACCTTCGCGAACCTCCTTGATCTTTCTCTCCAAGTCCAACCCCTTGTTCGTGGTTGGTTGAGTGGGGCTGACTCACTCCTCCCCTCTATGACGAGGTGGGACCCCGCCTTTCTTCCCCAACCCTGCCTCGTGGCCAATGGCGGCTTTGGAGGGGATGTAATTGACAATCGAGGCTTGGCAATGACGAAAGGGGAAATGGAGGTTTTGGGAATGGGATGTAATTGGCAATCGAGGCTTGGCAATGACGAAAGGGAAAATGGAGGTTTTGGGAATGGGAATGAAGGGAATCTATCTCTTTAACTTGGTGCAATGGAGTGTCATTCTAATGGAAGACAAGGCCTTACTCTAAAACACATAATAAGATATAAACTACTGAACAAGGGTTTTATAATGTCCCTCAATGTGGTGTTGCATGGAATTAACTACCGGGACGCCCTTTTTACCTTTACACAACTCCGGAGGCAGGAGGGGCCATATCCAACCATGTTACACAACAATTTACCACTACAATACACACAATCAAAAAAATACAATCCTCATATCCACAACAATATAAAGTATGGCTCAGTTCTCATGTATGGTGTATCGATAACTCCTCCATCTTTTGACATTTCTAATTTTACTCCCATATAAAATTTAAATGATTTCATTTCTTTTAGTGTTTTTTCAATCAACGTTTGAACAGCAGGTTTGACTATTTCTACAGCATCAACTATAGACTTTGGTTCAACAGGTTTGAAGTTAAAGACTCTTATTTTAATACGTCCTTTGAAAGCGTCATCAGAGTTTTTAGTTGTGATAAACATTGATAAATGTAGATTTGTTTTAAGATGTATTTCGAAGGCTTTCTTGAGGATATTTTTTATTACAGATATTTACTCGTTAGTTAGGCCTGGATCCTATCTCGTTTGTCATGAATTTGTAGGTGTCTGTGATAATCTGGTGGACTGGGAGAAGAGATCGTGGGAGACCATCGGCCTGTTAGACCACTTGCGCATGCGCAGTGTTGACGCGATCGACGCATAGGAAAGTTTGATGGTACTTCGAGGCGATTTCGAGAACGAAATGGCAGTCCATAATATGCTTGAAGAACTTAATGATTTTTCAGAATAAATACATTTTAAAATAACTTAAGCTTGTGTTCATTATATACAAAAAGGCCGACAAGTCCCATTGGCTGTCTTTAATTTCTCTCTGGACGGCACCACAGCAGATGAGGAGGACCGCAAGGCATGAGGACACAAAAAACACTTCTATATGTGCAATCCATGCTTTTCCAAAAAGAAAAGAAAAAAAACCACATCACCGCATCAATTCTGGAACTTTGGTCTGACCAGAGACCAGCAATATATTTTTTTCGGCCTAATGGTGTTATGATTAATATCACATAGATTTTTTCTAATAAATAAATGAGTAGGAAAGAACCAACTGGGGTATATGCTAATCAAATCAATCTTAATAAATTAACATCTTGTATTCAAAATCAAAAGCCTTGTATTATTAATGTTAATACAATTCAAAGAAAAGGAGCAGTAAGAATTGATGTTTTACTCACAAGAGAGCAGGTAAAAACACTAAATGATGCTGGTTCACTTAAAATTAAAATGACAAAATCTATGTTGAAGAAATATTCAACAAGGGAAACGAGTGGAGGATTTCTCCCGTTTCTAATTCCTTTATTTTCTGGTTCAAGTGTGGCAGGAGCATTGACGGGTGGTATTTCAGCAGCGGTAAAAACCTCTAACGAAAGGAAGGCACAACTTCAAACTCAAAAAGAATTGGAAAGACATAACAAGGAGTTGGAGAAACAAATTAGTGGAAGTGGTGCAATTGTGGATTTTGCTCAAAAACTTGAAAGTCTACCTGATAAAGCTAGATTGTTGGTTGGAGATATGCCTTCCTCTATCGCTCAAGCGGGTGTTAAACTAACTAAACGGGGTAATGGATTGTATCTTTCTCATAAAAAGATGGAAAAATGGTTTAAACAATTTGGAAAGAATACAACGTCAAATATTGAACTTCCTAAGTATTGTAAAAAAACTAAAAATTGATAATCTCGTTATTTGTATGAGAGATGAATTAACAAAGTTGCCCAGGAATATAAAGAATATTATTATGAATTTAGACACACAGAATGGTTCTCATTGGGTTTGTATTCATAATAGTCAGGATAAATATTATTTTGATAGTTATGGTATGCCACCACCTGTTGAAGTAATACAATTCTTACATAATGGTGTTTATCAAACATTTCAAGTTCAAGAAATTAATTCTAAATATTGTGGTCAATTATGTTTACATGTATTATTTCAACTCAACAATATTGAACATTTTTATGATGTCATTTTAAATCTAATATAAATGACTTATGTTGGAAAAGATGGTTCTATCTTTGGAGAATCCCCTCAGGATATTGATTTATAAAATTATTATACAAAGGCACAGGCTGAACGACAAAAATATAGTATAAGTAAAAAAATTAATATGAAGAATACTTATAAATTAATCAATTATCCGGGTCCGACTGACGTGAATGACTTGGTGAGATTAAGTGATTTATCGCAATATATATTCCAAAAGAAAAAAAGCACGTTTTGTAAAACAAGTAAAATGTACAACCACAACACCTGGTTATACAGACCATACACCTTTCCTCATTAAATTTAACTATCTGCTTACAATTGAATTTTATTAAGGAGATATAGTTAATATGCTAATAGATAAGTGGGGGTATGATATGCCTGATTTAGGGTATAATTGGTTTTTTTCAATAAACTTTGAAGACCGACATGATTTTAATCAGTCTCGTAAAGAAGAATATTATCCGCTTGGTGAGGATAAGGAGTTACGTGGAAGTACAATTAGCAAACAACAAATATATGAGTTAGGAAATAAAAAAATATATGATAGCATGGCGATGGTTTGTATGACAAAGAAGGAAGGTAATGAGATGAAGATAGAAAGCCGAGGAATACAAACCGATTTGGTAGTGGGAAGATGGGGTGGTATTACATGTCATAATATTAATCTCACATATATTTCTGATACATAAATGGCAGGAAGAAGACTACAAGAGAATTATAATTTTTGTATTCAGGGATACCTACAACAAAAGGGTGCTCGGTTTTACATACCTTATGAATTGGAACATATACATGGAAATTTTGTAATTAAGAACTGGCCTTGTACTGATATTGCTGAACCCACAAATAGAGACTTGATTAAAATATTAAATAAAAATGAACTTCTCAAAGTTATGAAATATAAAACTTTTAGAAATCATCAACAAATCTTATTGGTATCCTATTATGAGAAAAATAATTATAGATACAAGAATATCTCAAAATCCAGATCAATATAATTTTGATATTCTTTGGGGCTCAAACTCAAGGGTAGCTCGGGATGAGGGAGGAGTCGAAGAGAGGGAAGAAAGAGAGAAAAAGGAGAGGGATGAAAGTGAGAAAAAGGAGAAGGAGGAGAGGGATGAAAGGGAGAAAAAGGAGGAGGAAGGGAGAAAAAGCAGAAGGAGGAAAGGGAGAAAAAGGAGAAGGAGGAAAGGGAGAAAAAGGAGGAGGAAAGGGAGAAAAAGGAGAAGGAGGAAAGGGAGAAAAAGGAGAAGGAGGAAAGGGAAAAAAAGGAGAGGGAGGAAAGGGAGGAAAGAGAGATGGAGGAAAAATACAAAAAGATGGACATCAGTGAGGTTAATAAAAGATTGAATGTATTACGGCAAATAAATCAATCTCAACGCACCGAAGAGGAAAATAAAGAATGAATGACTCTTGGGAAGATATGGCTTTCAAAAATGGCTGAGAGGAGTTCAGGGATAAGATATACATGAAGAAGAGAAAGGTCATATAGTTGATGATGTTGGGGTTATTGATTTTAGTTAGTTTTATTTGTAAATAAATGGAGGAGAGAGTGAAGGCATTCCTAAGGATTCTTTATGTTTTAAAAATCAAGACAGAAATGTATATGTTGAAAACCCAAAAGGCTTTGGCACTCTGTCGAAACATTTCTGATAAATAAATGAGTTATTGTGTTGAGTGTAAAAAGAAAACTAATACGAAAAATACATCATATGTTAAAGGTAAAAATAATAGAGTTTATGAAAAGGGGATATGTTTAGTGTGTGGTTCTAAAAAGTGTCAATTCATTTCTAAGCATAAAAGTGGGGGAGATATACAAAAGTTTTTGTCAGGGAGCAAATTTACAACAACTGGAATTCCAGGGGAATTACACCTTCCAGGGTATTCTTTCTGTGGTCCAGGAACAAACTTGGATAAAAGATTAGATGAGGCTGACAATCCCATACCTTGGTCTAAACCTATAAATAGGGTTGATGAAGTGTGTATGAAGCATGATATTGCTTATGGGAATACCACGACATTGGATGAAAAACATGAAACAGACAGAGAAATGTTGTATAATTTGTCTTTGATACGAAATCCTACGTTGAGAGAGAAAGTTGAGAGTGAAGCGCGGTGCTATGCGCGCTTACTTGAAAAATAAGAAGGAAGCGGACAACGCGGTAAGTTTAAGTGTCTTTATTAAAAGAGGTCACTGTAGCACTGGCGCGCTCCGGGCTGCGCACCCGGTGTATATCCCGCGGCCACGCCTACCTCTAGGGCAAGGCCGCCGCCCACTTGGTGCGTGGAATGATGCCCTCACGCCAGTGAGCTTTCGTGTCCGCCACACGCGCCCCCCCAGAATTCCCGCGCACCTGGAGGGCCAGTTTGCGGGGCAAACGGATGACCCGGTCGAAGCGCCCTCTGGCGACCGGCGGCGTCTGGGGTGCAGGGATGCCAGCCGGGATGCCTCCGGCTGCACCCGGGATGGGTGCAGGACCGGGGGGCGGCGTCCCAGCGGTACTGGGCGGTGCCGGGGGTCCGCCCACAGGGGGGCGGCCCCGACGCGGGGGCCGAGCCACCGACGGTGGGGTGGTCCACGTCGAGGTGGGCCGGCTTGAGGCGATCCACCGAGACGCGGTCGGGAGTACCGCCGATGTCCAAGGTGAAGTGCTTCGCCCCGGTCTCCAGCACGCGGAAAGGCCCGTCGTACGGGGGCCGCAGTGGTGTCCGGTGGGCGTCGTGCCAGACGAAGACGTATTCCGCGGTGCGAAGCTCCGGGGCAACGTGCGTAGGTGGGTGCCCGTGGTGCGCCGTCGGCCCCGGGGCGAACCTCCGGGCTGTCTCCTGCAGCGCGGTGCGCTCCTGCGCCGCGGACCATGGTGACGTGGGATCGGGGAGGAACTCGCCCGGCACCCGCAGCGGTTGTCCGAAGACCAACTCCGCTGCGGATGCGCGCAGGTCGTCCTTGGGCACTGTCCGGAGGCCAAACAGGACCCAGGGGAGCCTGTCGACCCAGCCGCCGTCACGGAGGGTGGCCCGGAGCGCGGCCTTCAACGAGCAGTGGAACCGCTTGCACAGGCTGTTGGCCTGGGGGCGGTAGGCCGTGGTTCGGTGCAGCTAGACCCCGAGCCCCCGCACGACCGCCCCCCAGAGATCCGAGGTGAACTGGGGGCCGCGGTCGGACGAGATGTCCGAGGGGGTGCCGAACCGGGCGACCCAGGTGGCGATGAATGCACACACACACACACCCACATCCCCCCCCCCCACACACACACACACACACACACACACACACACACACACACACACACACACACACACACACAATCCCCCCTCCTCACACACCCCCCCCCCTCCACATACACACATATCCACCTCCCAACACCCACACACAAACACCCCTACACCCCTCCCCCTACATCCCTCCACACACACACACACACACACACACACACACACACACACACACACACACACACACACACACACACACACACACACCTGCCCCCCCCCATCCATACGCGCAACCCAACCCCCCCCCCCCCACACACACATATCCACACCCCGCCCCCCCACACACCCACACACAAACACATCCCCACATGCATACACACATCCCCAGAACCCCCCACCCCACACACACACACAAACACAAACACATCCCTCCCCCCCCCCCACGTACACACAAACACATCCCTCCCCCCCCACGCACACACAAACACACCCCTCCCCCCCCCCACACACACACACACCTGCCGCGCCCCCATCCATATGCGCAACCCAACCCCCCCCCCCCCACACACACATATCCACACCCCGCCCCCCCCACACACCCACACACAAACACATCCCCACATGCATACACACACAAACACACATCCCCAGAACCCCCCACCCCACCCCACACACACACACACAAACACATCCCTCCCCCCCCCCACGCACACACAAACACATCCCTCCCCCCCCCCACGCACACACACATCCCCCCACCACCCCCACACACACACATCCCCCCCCCCCCACACACACACATCCCCCCCCCCCACACACATCTCCCCCCCCCCCCCCCCACACGCACACCCCTCCACACATACACACATCCAATCCCCCCTCCTCACACGCACACCCCAACCCCCCCACATACACACATATCCATCCCCCCCCCCCCACACCCACACACAAACACCCCTCCCCCCACATGCACATCCCTCCACACATACACACACCCCACCCCACACCCACACACCCCCCCCCCTATCCCTAACGCTCACACACACACACACACACACACACACACACACACACACACACACACACATATCCCCCCCCCCACCCCACACATCCACACGTCAATCCATGCACTGATTGCAGAAAAAGCGATTTTTAAAAGAAAATTAACCTGAAATTTCAGAGACAGAATTATTTATTTTATCTGAGAAGCCAAACGAGGTTTCTTCTTCTTTAGTTTCTCACTACTTTGTGTGAAATGCGATCGAGTTAAAAAAAAGTCAGAATTTGACCAAATCTGTTTTATTCGTTTGTTAATATACCTCACCTATTGACAAATCTTCAATTGGAATTTTATTTGAGGTTCAAATGACCACGGGAGATCGTGTGATGGTGATCATGTTCTGGAAGGACAAAACGGTGCGTTTCTTCTTCTTTCAACAATAAAGACATAGCTTAGAGACCGTACATCCAATCATCTTGGAATCACAATCACCAATTTTGCACACTTGTTGCGCTTGATGAGATCTACATTGCATTAAAAGTTCAAGTCGATCAATGCAATGGTTCAAGAGTTAGAAGCTTTTTAAAATTTACCTTCCATTATTTATTGCGGCCAAACCATGTGACTTATCAAAACGTCTCAAGTAACATTGAAACATCCCCCCATGAGGCACATTTGTGTGAAGTTTCCACTCGATATCTTCACAAATTATGGTGGTGATACCATTTCGAGTTTGAGCTTAAAAACGTCACAACTCTGAAACCATGTGTCAGATGACATCGTGCTCGTAGGCTTTTTTGTTCGTCATGGGTGTGCGAATATGCATGCCAAGTTTGGGCTCGATCCGTTAAGCTGTTGCGGAGAAAAAGGGGTTTTTGTGTTTTTTCACGAAAAACAAGATGGCGGCCGAAACATGTGACGTATGACTTAGAAATTTTTTGCGTTCTGTGTTTTTTTTAACTGAGAAACTGGGAAAAAAATCCCATTTTCGGGGGAGAATTTTTTGTTTGACGGATTCTAACCTCTTAACGTCAGCATTTCTAATATACTCGATACACATGTCTTTTGTTCCCATTGAAGAGTTCTTTGGAATGAGTCATTCTTCAAATTTTTCCATTGAGCGGTTTCGGAGATACAGAGGGGCAAAGTTGAATGTGTTTTACAAGATGGCGCCCATACCACGTGACCTATGACGTCATAATTAGCATTAAAAAATTCTAGGAGCCGAGATGATCATTTGATGAAAATTTCCTGTCAATCCGACCAGCGGTTGCTGAGAACATTAATTATGAAGTTTTCGGAGGTGCAAAATAGGGCGGAAAAATAAGAAGAAAAACTCTGGCAGTAATAATTAATATGTTTCCTCTCCATTTTATGGAGTGAATGAATGAATGAATGAATGAATGAATATGAGTGATCGTTTTGAGGCCATTTTCCCCGCTAGAGCGGGGGTTAGCCTTGCGGGCCCCATGACAATCATGGTTCCCTGTTTGAGGCAATGTTTTTTTTTAATGGCTGGATGCCCTTCCTGACGCCAACCCTTAGTCGCCTCTTACGATGCGCAGGGATACGGTGTACCTATTCTAAACCGGGGTACACACCGGGATACCGGGGTACACATGGAGAGTAAACCTAATAAATAAATAATAAAATGCAATGGGGATACGTTCTTAAGATCTGTGAACCCCAAACACAGAATCCCTCAACTTTTCAGTTGGGGCTTAAATTCTGTGTGTGTGAGAGTGAGTCATAATAATATACAAACCCTAACCCAACCCCATCCCTAACCCAACCCAATCCCGAACCCAACCCCATCCCTTACCCAACCCATCCCCAACCCAACCCCATCCCGAACCCAACCCTAACCCTAACCCTAACCAACCCCATCCCTAACCCAACCCTAACCGTAACCCTCACCCTCACCCTCACATTCAAAATCCCAACCCCAACCCAAACCCAACCCATCCCCAACCCTCACATTCAAAATCCCAACCCTAACCAAACCCCAACCCAACCCCATCCCTAACCCAACCCCATCCCTAACCCAACCCCATCCCTACCCCAACCCCATCCCTAACCCAACCCTAACCCTAACCCTCACATTCAAAATCCCAACCCTAATCCAACCCCATCCCTAACCATCACAGCTCACATTCAAAATCCCAACCCCAACCCAACCCCATCCCTAACCCAACCCAACCCATCCCATCCCTAACGCTCACATTCAAAATCCCAACCCCATCCCGAACCCAACCCCATCCCTAACCCTCACATTCAAAATCCCACCCTAACCCAACCCCATCCCTAACCCAAACTCAGCCCAACCCAACGTCAACCCTAACCCTCACATTCAAAATCCTAATCCTAACATAATCTTTTTTCTTTTCTTTTTTTAGATACGTATTTCTTTCTTTTTTTCCCCCTCTTCTTCCAATTATGTCTTTCAAGGCTTTAAAGTTTGAAGAAGTAGAAATGGGAAGAAAGAATTTTCCAGCATTTTCTTCCTCGAACTTTCTTGATATTGCTTAAATCAAGCATCATGAAACAAAGAACATTGTTCATTGCTTTCGAATCCAAAGAGTCTCCAAGATGGACCCCACAGGTAGAGTCTCCAAAATAAAATCAACTTTCCAAGTTCCCAAGGTATAACCACAATCCTGTTTAGCCTCCAAGATAGGTATCACATTGAGTCATCAACACAAAACCCCCATTCCGAGTCTCCAAAAATATAACCATCCTTCCAAGTCTCCAAGGTAGAACCACAATTTTCAGAAATATTGGGGGTTTCCGTGATAAGTCTCACAAAGTATAACTGTGGACCATCAAGGAGAACTCCCCTTTCCCAATTTTTTAGGGTTTCTGTGATGAGTCTCACATAGTATAACTACGGACCATCAGGGAGAACTCCCGTTTCCCAATTTTTTAGGGTTTCTATGATAAGTCTCACATAGTATAACTGCGAACCATCAGGGAGAACTCCCCTTTCCCAATTTTCATAAATTTGTGGGTCTCCAATGTATAACTTGTATTCTGGCTCATCAAGATAGAACTTGTTCAGTGGGTTTTGTTTTGATAACTCACAATAAGTATCATCATGGGAGAACTCTTTTTTCAGGATTTTGTGGATCTCCAAGGTATAACTCTTTGGCTGGGTCATCAAGGTAGAACTCGTTCTGTGGGTCTTGGTTGTTCAAAATGTCTTCAAACAAAAAAATTACTTCATTCCAAGTTGAGAACCAGTTCACTGGTAATTCCCTGTTTGTCGTAAAAGGCGACAAAAAGGGTTGGCGGCAGGAAGGGCATCCGGCCGTAAAACATTGCTTCAAAAAGGGACCCAAAAAAAACAACAACAACCATGGTTCCCGAAAAAGGCCAACCCCCCCTTTGCGGGGAAAAATGGCCTCTAAAGGTGTATTTTTAATTTATTTATTCCAAGTTGTGTTAAAAGCAGTATTTTCATTTCGTATCTCAGATACAATTTGCTGTGAGACAAAATTAAAATGTATTAATTTAATACAATATTTTTATTTGTATAAATCAAGCTCGATGAAAATCAAAATAAACTTTGCTAACTCTTACACGTCTTATCTATAATAAATAAATAATAAATAAAAAAATCAAATAAATAAATAAACAAACACCTCCATTTTTAAGAGGTTTGAGTCTAGTTCATCAATCTGAAGGTTGAGCTCTACACAGGTAGTAGGACTCCAAGGAATAGCAAAGTTATCCCATTCCATTTTGGCACAGTAGTCCATTCTCAAGAGAAGCAGAAAGCGTTTCCCTTTCCCAATTTTTCAGAAACAGAAAGCGTTTCCCTTCACATTGTATGTGTTTTAAAAAGCCTGTGTGGTCGGTGCCTTTTAAAAGAAGGGCTGGGTGTGTGCCATTTCCTGTGGAAATTCCCTGGGCATGTCTTAACTGGAAATGATGTAAAATGATGGAAAGGAAATCTTCTTTGTTAATATATTAGATGGTGATGAGAGTTGTAAGAGAATTAAATTATTTCCTATGCATAAACAAATATTTGTAGGATCGTTGTTTAAGTTTATTAATAGTTGAATGTTGGTTGGAGAAAAGAAGGTTTTTATTATCTTTTATTTAAGTCCCCCACGGTCCCCGAAAAAGGCCAACCCCCGCTTGCAGGGAAAAATGGCCTCTAAAGGTGGTTTTTTATTTTATTTTATTTAAGTCAAAAGATAAAGTTTTTGTAGAGAATTTAAAAGAAGATATTTCTTTTGCTATGACGATACGGGTCTGCCAAAAAAGTTTAACCAAATGGTTAAAAGGTCATTAAAGACCAAAAGGGGAGGAATAGAGGTGATAAGAGAAAATGAAGGAATATGAGGGCAAGCGAAAAATTTACATGCAAGTGCACGGAGAAATAGGGGTGGTCCAGGAACAACATTTTCCTTCTACTTCTGCTTGTTCTCCATTGTGAATCTCCACACGTTTTTCAGTCGGCATGACCGATTAAATGATTCTCCACAAATATTCTTCAAACAAACAAATTCTCCACAAATTCCATGTCGCAAGAGTTGACGAACAGGGTTGGTGGCAGGAAGGGCATCCGGCCATAAAATATCGCTTCAAAAAGGGGACCATGGTGCCCGAAAAAGGCCAACCCCTGCTCTGCAGGGGAAAAATGGCCCCCAAAGGTTTTTTTTTTTTTTTCTACAAACTGTGCATTTGTAGTCATTCTCTGTTATGAACTCTCGTGTGCGTTTTGAGGTTGGATGACCGATTAAAAGCTTTTCCACAATTTGTGCATTTGTATGGGCGTTCATCATTGCGAATTATCATGTGCCTTTTAAGGGTGGATGAATGATTAAAATCTTTTCCACAACTTGTGCATTTGTATGGGCGTTCATCATTGTGAATTTGTATGTGTGATTTCAGGTTGCATGAATGTTTAAAAGATTTTCCACAACTTGTGCATTTGTATGGGCGTTCTTCATTGTGAATTGTCATGTGTATTTTTAGGTGGGATGATCGATTAAAAGATTTTCCACAACTTGTGCATTTGTATGGGCGTTCATCATTGTGAATTTGTACGTGTGATTTCAGGTTGGATGAATGTTTAAAAGATTTTCCACAACTTGTGCATTTGTATGGGCGTTCTTCATTGTGAATTGTCATGTGTATTTTTAGGTGGGATGATCGATTAAAAGCTTTTCCACAATTTGTGCATTTGTACGGGCGTTCACCATTGTGAATTATCATGTGTATTTTGAGGTGGCATGAGTGATTAAAAGATTTTCCACAAATTTTGCATTTGTATGGGCATTCATCTTTCTCTCCTTTGTGAACCTGGTGAACATTTTTACGTGCAAACAATTCATTTTTCGTTTTGTTGTGTTTGTAAAAAGTCCTCTTGTTTGTTTCAGTTGGCGAGTCCTGCGGGCCTGGGTCTATGCTTTTCATAAAAGTAGGTGCAGTCTTCCTTGCAGATTGAATGGATCCATCTGTAAATGCAACATCACGTGACATGTAAAAAAAAAAAAAAATCTGATATTGCTCAATACTCGTGATATAATTCTGACAAACGTACACAAACATGCACATATTGTTACGTTTGTGGTGGTAGGGGATATAATGCCATCGTGGAAATAGGATTGCATAGTAATAGTCTGGACCGTGTACGGGTAGGAGACATCTCAATGTGTTAAGGAGGGAAAACTGTGAGCTTAAGATCGTTTACATGGCACCACACGGGAGGGTGGCGTTGTGTTTACTAGGTAGGATCAAAGATTGGTTCTCTGCCAGTATGTGATTACCCTCAGTGGTTTTTCCTTTTGTTTTTACAATTGTAACAAGCCGGCCATATGAACGCACATATTTAACCAATAACAACAACAACAATCGCCGACAGTGTCTGGACATTACGATCGACAAGTAAACCCCACCCCACAAACCGACTGAGGAACAAGGCCACACCCCCACAGTGGGACGAGGTGCGTGGAAACTATCGCAACCGGCAGACCACACCCCAAGCTTCATCATTCGATAATCTCGCAGTTCACTCTCAAAGATCCTGTGCCCAGGATCGTGGTCTGATTCCATGAGCATGTGTGTTGGTGTGTATGTGTGTCGCAACCAATGAAAACCTGTCTTATTGTCTTGCAGCACGTTGGAGTTCAGTTAGCCTTGTGGTTAAGCGTTTGGATGTTTGGCCCACATAATTGGCTTCACAATCTTCACATTGCATGCTGTGTATGACATTCTTTCTGTCACATTTGTTCACATGGTCTTTTGGCTTTGACAGCTGTGCTCGTAAAGAAACACATCCTTTATAATATGAATCCTGAGCTGCAAATCTTTCGACATGTACGTATGTATTCTGTATATATGGACATATGTGCAGGGTGTTTCAAAAAGATTGATGCAACTTTGACTTCCTGCCATTTCCTTGTTTTTTTGACCGATACCGTTTTCCTTTTCGGGGTTGGGTGGTGTTATTGTGGTATTTGTTTCCTGGGATTTTTAGCTCCGTAACTCAATGATGCCATTGACAGTGGAGCAGAAGAGGAAAGTGATGGCTCTGTGGTACCAGACTAAATCATATGTAGATACCCGTTCTGCCTGCCGGTTCTGCTGGGAATACGACCTCAGAACACGTGATGGACCCACAAATTGTGCCATTCAACGTATTGTGAAACATTTTGAGCACAAGGGTACAGTGCACAACCAGAGCAAGGGCAACAGTGGCCTTGCTTAATATACATAATCTGTTAGCATTAATATACCAGCATTAATTAATTAATATACGAGCATTAATGGTATTAGCATTAACACCAAGTTCTGGTGTGCGATAGAGAAGCTGATGGAAAACGTGAAAGATGAGGAAGTTGTTGTGGTAGGAGTAGACCTAAATAGACATGTGGGAAGGAGTATGGACGGTTTTGAGGGAGTTCATGGGGGTTACGGATATGGTGTGAGAAATGGAGAAGGTGAAAGGATTTTGGAGTTTGTGATGGAGCTGATTTGTTGATTTGTAATACTCAGTTCCAGAAAGAGGATAATAAGCTTGTTACATACACGTCAGGTGGGTCGACGACAACCGTTGACTACCTGGTGGTGCGTCGGCGAGATAGGGGGCACCGGGGGAGGAGGTGATCCCGGGGGAGGAGGCTGTTTCACAGCACCACTTGGTTGTCTGCGACATAAGGGTGAAAGGTGCGAGGAGAGCTCGGCCGGTGAAGTACCAACCGAGAATGAAGTTGTGGAGGTTGAAAGAGGTGACAGGAAGGGAGGCATTAAAAGAGAGGCTGAGTAGGGTAGAGGATGATGTGGTTGAGCTTGAAAGTAGTTGGATGTCAATGAAAGATAGTCTGTTGGGAGCCGTTGGTGAGGTATGTGGATGGACAAAAGGACCACCGAGGCACTCGGAAACATGGTGGTGGGATGGTGAAGTTGGAAAGAAGATTGACGAGAAGAGGAAGAAGTTCAAGGAGTGGCAGAAGGCGAAGGGTACGGGAGCAG
This sequence comes from Myxine glutinosa, assembly GCF_964187855.1. Taxonomy (NCBI): domain Eukaryota; kingdom Metazoa; phylum Chordata; class Myxini; order Myxiniformes; family Myxinidae; genus Myxine; species Myxine glutinosa. Next base: position 92,620,910 of record NC_136265.1, read on the forward strand.
AAAAAGCAGAGCATGAAAGTTATAAGGCAGCCAAGAAGGCTGCACAGAAAGAGGAGGCAAAGGCGCAGGAGGCATGCAGGAAAATGTTCGGAGAACGCTTGTATCCGGAAGAGGGTCAGAGAGTGGTATTCAGGATTGCAAAGCAGATAGCGAAAGAGAGGTGTGATGTGATGGGGGTGAGTTGCTTGAAGGATGAAGTGGGACAAATCGTTGTGGACCCAGATGGAATTAAACGAAGATGGAAAAGATATATGGAAATGCTGTTGAATACAGAGAATGAATGGGATGGCAACATACAGAGTAACCCAGTTTTAGGACCGGCAGAGAAGATAACTGAGAAGGAAGGTGAGGAAGCGATAAAAGCAATGAAGAGTAGAAAAGCGGGAGGGCCGACGGGAGTTGTGGGAGATATGTTGAAGGCAGCGGGAAATTGGGGTGTGAAGAGAATGACAGAGATCTGCAATCTGGTGGTGAAAGAAGGCCGCATTCCAGTGGATTGGGAACTGAGTACCCTCGTCCCTCTTTTCAAGGGGAAAGGTGACCCTCTGGAGTGTGGCTCGTACCGAGCGATAAAGTTATTGGAGCATGGAATGAAGGTACTGGAAAGGGTGTTGGAGAGGAGGATAAGGAAGAAGGTGAAGATCGACGAAATGCAGTTTGGATTTATGCCAGGAAGAGGAACGACAGACGCGCTCTTTATTGTGAGGCAGTTGCAGGAGAAGTAAATGGAGAAGAGGAAGAAGTTGTTTCTTGGGTTTGTTGATCTGGAGAAAGCATTCGATAGGGTTCCATGCGAAGTATTGACATGGGCATTGAGGATGTTCAGAGTGGAGGAATGGTTGATCAAAGTAGTGATCGCAATGTACAAAAGAGCACGCACAGCTGTAAGGACGAAGGACGGGAACAGTGGGGAGTTTGAGGTGAAGGTGGGAGTGCATCAGGGGTCGGAACCAAGTCCACTACTATTTGTAGCTGTGATGGAGGTGCTGGCTCAGAACATAAAGGAGGGTTTACCATGGGTGTTGTTGTCTGCAGATGATCTGGTGTTGATTGCGGAAAGTATGGATGGACTGAAGGAAAAGATGAACAAGTGGAAGGAATGTATGAAGACAAAAGGTCTGAAGGTGAATATCGGAAAAACGAAGGTGATGGCAAGTGGTAAAGCATGTGGTGAGGTGGAAAGAATTTGGAAGTGGCCACGTGCTGTGTGCAGGAAGGGTGTCAGAGTGAACTCCATTCAATGTACAATGTGCGCTGAGTGGGATTATCAAAAAAGGAGTGGTCTGAGAGGGGCATTAACCAGTTTGGCAGCTACATTCAAATGCAAGGTGTGCACAGAGGGAGCTGCAGATGGAGGAAATGTTGAGTTGGATCTTGGACACGGCATGAAGCTGGAAGGTGTGAAAACATTTTGCTACGTCAGAGACATGCTGAATGGAGAAGGTGGATCAGACTCGGCAATGGTTACTGGAGTGAGATGTGCATGGAAGAAGTTTCGGGAACTGAGTGGCGTGCTGATGAGGAGGGGAGTGTCATTGAAGCTGAAGGGAAAGGTGTATGCTGCATATGTGAGAAGTGTTATGATTTATGGGAGCGAGACATGGGTAATGAACGTAGAGCAGCAACGAAGGTTGGAAAGGGTGGAAATGCGAATGGTTCGGTGGATGTGCGGAGTATTGTTGAGAGAGAGGAAGGCAAATGATGAATTGCGAAAGATGATGGGAATAGAGCATGTCATTGATGCTGTGAAGAGGAACAGGTTGAGATGGTTTGGTCATGTGTTGAGGAAGGATGAAAGTGACTGGTTGAGTAGAGTGATGGAAATGAATACAGAAGGAAGTCGAGGACGGGGAAGACGGAGAAAGACTTCGCTAAAGATGGTGGAAGAAGAAATGCGGGCAAGGGGGTGAACAAGGAGAGATGCAGAAAATAGGGCAAAATGGAGAAGATTGTCATGGGGACCGCAAGGCTGCATGTTGTTGTTGTTGTTGTTGTTAGCATTAATATACTCTTGTTGTATTTGTATTCGTATTCGTTTCCTCGATCCTGCTTGATTCAAGTTTAATAAAGCCTGATATTGACCAAAAGGCTTTTCCATCATTCATTCGACGTGGATCCGAACACTGTGAATGCCGGCAAAGAGTAGGTTTGCTGGGTTTGTGTCTTCAGACGATACCTTCGGGCTTATGAGTCCGATGAAGTTACGGAGGCAGATAAGCTCGACGTGCTCATTAACCGTGTGACCCTGTCCGTCTATCGATATTTCACCTATTGTGTGAGCGACACCAACGCTTGAGAGGCTCTCAAGACTTTGTACGTCAAGCCTCTTGGAACGATTTACGCTCGCCATTTACTTTCCCCCCACCGACAAGAGCCGGGAGAGACTTTGGAGCAATTTGTGCAAGCTTTGTGACACCTGAGTGGAGATTGCAACTTTCAGATTGGTACGTTGCAGGAACTTCAAGATGAATGCATGCGTGATGCTTTTCTAACTTGTCTGCAATCGCCTCATATATGACAATGGCTATTGGAGAATGACTTGGTGAATCTTCATGATGCGTATGAACAAGCTCGTACCTTGCAACTCGCACAGATGCGTACGGGCGATCTTACCTCCCTGTGAATGCTTTGACGTCAGAGGGACGACGAGGGGAGATGCAGACACTCACTCAATCTCAGGATACTCCGATCAACAGTCTCCGCCACACGACCCCCACTCCAGAAATCGGAAGGAATGGTCGATGGTGAGCCATCGTCGGCAGAGAAGTCAATTCCCAAGTTAATGACGATCACATCAGCCACGACCAAATGTTATTTCTGCGGATATCGGAGACATCTGCATATCCAGTGTCCAGCATGCAATGCCACATGTAATAATTGTGGCAAGAAACGACATTACACCAAGGTGTGCCAAGCTGTCAAAACAGTCAGACCCATTTCTGCTGGTATGAAATTGGAAGCCACTACGCTCTCCGCGATTTCTCCCTGCAGTCGAGCTAAAGCGGTGGTCAAGATCACGGTGAATGGGGAGGTCGCCGATGCGCTGATCGACACGGGGAGTTCGGACAGCTACGTGAATGCTGTGTTGGTGAAGCGCCATGCTTGGCCTATCCTCCCCATGGGGAAAACAGTGTGTTTGGCATCATCTTTACATCAAGAGACTGAATGAATAAATGAATAAATGAATAAAAATGAATGACAGCCTGGTGTTGGCTTAGCGGTTAGGGTGCCGACTTGGGATCCGAGGATCCTGGGTTCGAATCCCTGTCGATCGCTGAATTAACGCCAGGGGGTTGGCTCAGCCCGTCATTCTTCCGAGGTCGGCAAATTGAGTACCAGCTTGCTGGGATGAATGATCCCGGTTTGTACCCCGGTTTAGAATAGGTACACTGTATCCCTGCACATCGTAAGAGGCGACTAAGGGTTGGCGCCAGGAAGGGCATCCGGCCATAAAAACATTGCCTCAAACCGGGAACCATGGTTGTCATGGGGCCCGCAAGGCTAACCCCTGCTCTGGCGGGGAAAATGGCTTTAAAACGCTCATTCATACATCAAGAAATAAGGGGATATTGTGTTGTGGAACGAGGAACTAATGAGACGAAGTACCAAAATGTGAAACCAATGGTTCTGAGAGACTTATGTGCTGATCTACACTTGGGTCATGATTTTTTGCGAAGGCATGCTGATTTAAATATGCATTATGGGGGTACTAACCCGATCTTCTCAGTCCGTCAGCTGGCAAATGTAGTAGTCGATCCACCATCGCTGTTTGCCAACTTAACCGAGGATTGTCAACTGATCGCTGTGAAGTCAAGATGACTTACCCGGGAGCATGCAAAGTTTGTTGCTATGGAGACCAGGAAACTTCTCACCGAAGGTATCATCGAGCCGAGCAAATCGCCGTGGTATTGGTGACGACCAGTGCGAATCACAGGAAATGGATGGTGATAAACTATTCCCAAACTATTAATCGTTTTACACAACAAGATGCGTACCCATTGCCACGAATGGATGAAATGGCAGGAGAAGTGGCAAAATATCAAGTATTCAGTGCATTGGATTTGCGCAGTGCCTATCATCAAATTTCCATCCGAGGGTCTGATAAGCTGTGCACGGCATTCGAGTCTGGTCAACGACTATCAGTTTCATCATATACCCTTCAGGGTAACAGACGGAGTCGCGTGCTACCAACGAGCCATCAATGAGATAGTATCTCAAGATAATCTCAGACACCTTTGTTTACGTGGATAAGGTCACAGTATGTGAACGAACACAGAACGAGCACGACAATAACTTGAAATGATTCATGGAAGTAGCTCGCAAGTACAAACTCACTCAACGCTGACAAATGCACGTTCTCGGCTAAAACTATCAATCTCTTGGGATATACCATTTCAGACGGCTCGATTCGCGATGACAGGTCCTGTTTGCAACTGCTATTAGAAATGCCACCTCCTCCTGATGTAGCTGTGCCGAGACGAAGCCTTGGGCTGTTCACTCATTATTCCAAATGGATCCCGAAGTATTCCGAGAAAATTCGTCCTCTCGTTGAAAGCAAAAATTTTCCGCTGTCTTCAGCTGCCAAAATGGCTTTTCACAATTTGATTAAGGATATTGCACAAGCGGTGGCAAGATCAATTGATAACAGTGTGCCCTTCGTTGTTGAGACTGATGCCTCAGAGTACGCAATCGCGGCTGCCTTGAATCAGTCGTGCCGACCCGTGGCCTTCTTCTCCAGAACGTTATCACACAGTGAGAGGTGCCACTCGTCTGTTGAGAAAGAGGCCGACGCCATAGTGTAGGCCATGCATTAGTGGAACCACTTTCTCCTCAGGAAACATTTTCATTTGATCACAGACCAGCGATCTGTGGCTTTTATGTTCGAGGATCAACATTCCCAGAAAATAAAGAATGGAAAAAAAAAAAAACATTAAAAATAAAACAAAATCGCGAGGCGGCGCAATGAGCTTGCGGAATTTGGCGACGACATCGTATATCGCCCTGGCAAGGACAATGTTGCTGATGATGCATTTTCTCATGCTTTCTGTGGAACCATGGGATCCGAGAGGGGATTGCGGGAGCTGCATGACTCGCTTTGTCATCCGGGAATCAATTGCATGGCGCATTTTGTTTGATGTTGAAATCTTCCCGATTCGGTTGAGGAAAGGGGAGGGGAGGGGGATAGGTGGGAGGGGGGAAGGGGGAAGAAGGGGGGAAAGGGGAGGGAGGGGGGAAAATGGAGGGGATGGCGAGGGGGGAAAAGGGGGTGAGGAGGGAAAGGGGGAGGGGGGAAGGGGAAGGGAGGGGCAAGGGGGGAAAAGGGGGAGGGGGAAGGCGAGGGGAGGGGGGAAGGGGAGCGAAGGGGGAGAAGGGGAGGGAAGGGGGGAGGCAGGAGAGGAAGGGGGTATATATATATATGATGGTGGGTGAATGTGGCATTCATCACGTTTTTGAGTTACCTGTAATGCCGATCAGGAAGAAGAAGAAGAAGCCGTACTACCAACTTCGTACACTCCCGGAATTGTTTGATTTATTTGTATTCAAATGTCTGGTGATTTTTTTGTATTTATTTATGCGACTGTGTACTTGTATATAACTGTCATTAATTTTAAAAGGTTTCGGCACTATCGAGCGATTTTTTTAAAAAAACTCCAAAAAAACGATCTTTTTCTTTTGTCATAGTTTTTTTTTTGGCCGAAAACACTCCCAGGCACTCACTGATGAAGCTCTGAAAGTTTGATGAAGATCCGTTCAGCCATCTCTGAGAAAAATGGCGACACACAGACAGACATCGCTCTTGTGTTGTAGATTAGTGTTTAGATTGACTGATTTGCCACGAGTAGAAGTGACATTTTTCAGCAGGGAAGATTGTGGTGATTGTGAAGAAGAAGGGCAATTGAACGTATCGACCTCCAGGGACTTAAGGCTATTTAAGTTCTTGCTGCGCGGACGTTCGTGCGAGACTTGTCCTGCTGTGAGCTGAAGCCAGACAATGGTTCATGCTGGTAAGATTGAGATAGTACTCTGCGAGATGGCTTGATTGTAATACCTCGCTTAATATACATCATCTGTTTGTGTTAATATACTCCTGTTGTATTTGTATTTGCTTCTTAGATCCTGCTTCATTCAAGTTTAATAAAGTCTGATATTGATCAAAATATTCCCCTATGGGCCGGTGCTCCTGCCTCACACCTAGCTCGGCTTCACGCTGTTGAAACCAAAGCTTTCAGAATTATTGGAATCTCCCGCGATGAAGCTATCTCTGAGGGCCTTTCACTCACTCACCGCAGGCAGGTAAGGTGGTCTTTCTGTCTTCTACCGACTCCTCTCCAGCCTTGCTCCCCCAGCTCTCTCTGTGCTCTGTCCCCCAAATATTCCGACAGGTCGCACAAGATCTGCCAGCAACCCGCTGATAGTTAAACTGCCGAAATCTCGGCTCTCTGCTCACCTTCACTCTTTCATTCCTCTTTTCTCCCGCCTCTGGAACAAACTCCCACACTCCCTTCAATCCCACTCCACCCTCCAGGTCTTTAAAACAGCTGTTCACCACCATCTCTTATCTTCCCCCATCCAAAACCTTGATCTTTTCTACCCCCGCGAATTCACCCCAGATCCACCTTGTTTGAAATTCAAACTTCTTTCCTGGAAGTCCTGGCAGTGTCCATATGTTTTATACCTCTCCCACCCCCCCCCCGCCCTTCCCATGCCCCCCCCTCCCCCCTGCGAAGCCCTCTCCCTCCCACAGATCTCTCGATATCTCCATGTCTCTCGGTCCCTGCTCTCAAATGTTGTTTGTGTTCTTCCGCCTCTCTCCCCATCTTGTCTACCGCTCCCGATGTTATATGTTTTATGTGTCGGTTTGTCTTTCTGTGTGATTAATGTTCGCTCTTTCACGAGCCTCGATCTTGTATACAAAAAAAAAGAAGAAAAAAAAAAAGGCTTTTCCATCATTCATTACATCGATAACGATGACGTCATTGGTGCCGTAATTATGACATCATAATTACGTCATTGGTGCCGTAATTATGACATCATAATTCGACAGGGGCAACGCTCAGTCTGATCAGTTTTCAATTTATTGAGCATGATCTATGCAACAATTCGATTGGAGAATATACATTTATGATCTCATTGCTCACATGGCCTGGCAGCCAGATTGGATCCAAGAAAATAAAAGAAAAAAAACCCTTAAAAAACAGAACAGTTGCCTCGCAACAAGTTGGCTGCGCAGGGTAAGTATTTTATGAATACCATCTAGTTTCTTAAGGCAATTAAATAATAACGTCATGTTTTTTTTATCTTCACACCAGAGTTCATCATTAAACTGTTCAAACCAAAATGTATAGACGTTGACAGAAACCTTCATGGGGATGGTTCTTGAGGAAAGGAGCTTCGGCATCAATGGGTTCGGGTCGGTCCAATTGAACATCAATGTCATGGTGAGTTTTCACCTCCACAAATAATGCTGAAAAAAGTAAGATTTATTCAATGCAGGCACTCTTGTGTCACATGCAGGGCTGTTGCAAAAAGATAAATATTGCATCAAAATCATGAAAATCATGACAAAAAAATTAAAATAATCAAAATCTCCATCAAAACATGAAAATTTTCCATGAAGACAGAAAATAAAAAATTTCCATCATGCATAAGAACACCATCATGTGTTGTCTTTGTGCCAAGTATGAACAAAATCGGTCCAGACATCTCCGAGATATGGTTGTGGACAGACGGACGGACGAGACCCAATCCATAAACCCCTGTCTTGGACAAAGTCCATTGGGGTCTATAATAACAGGTGTCAAATGAAAACCTCAGAATTGATGATTGCACAAATAGAGGATAATAGGATACAACAAGGTATTTTAATTATATTGTTGGCTAAAATATTTTATTTAATAATGAAGGGGATCATTTGTGTTTGAGAAATTGATTTACCATGTGGTTATTTCTTGAAGCAATTAAATCATAACATCGTGTTTTTTTTCTTAACACCAGAGTTCATCATCAAACTGCTCAAATCAAAATGTATAGACATTGACAGAAACCTTCATGGGGTTGGTTCTTGAGGAAAGAAGCTTCAGCATCATTTGGTTCGGGTCGATCCAGGTGAACATCAATGTCGTGCTCAGTTTGCACTTCCGCTTTCACAAATAAATCTGGAAAAATAACTTTTATCAAATGCAGGCAGTTTTGTGTCACATGCATAGCTGTTTTCACACTCTTAAAATAGATAAAAAATATATTGCATTAAAATCAATAGAAATCATTTAAAAAAAACATTTGTACGTTAAATCTTTCTTGAAGAGAGAAAATAAAACATTTCCCTCAGGAATGGCGTCATGTGAAAACATTATGATATCAAAGCATTACATTCTGTATAAACTGCGTCGATGTTGTGAGATGCTTCTGACCTGACCACATCTTCAGTGGAATTTCACCACCACCCAACATCACAACCAACAAAACAGAGAAGGTAAAAAAAATGTCAATAAGGGAAAATGGAGAAGGTTTTCTCCACTAAACTGCTTTTATTCTCAAATTACAAACAATTGTGATCCAACAAGTGACTGGTTGATTTTTTTTTTTATCTCGAAAGAATCCTCATGGAAAACAAAATGCAGAGTGTGGCAGGTTAACATGTTGACAAATGCAGAGAATGGAATGAATAGGCCAAAGCCATGACATGTGAACATATGATAAGGAGAGTGTCAATATCATAGTAAACATATGATAAGGAGAGATAAGGAGAGTCAACATATCATAAGAGAAAGGATCAAAAGAGTGAGAAAGTTGAGCAAAGCTCAGGAGTCGCTTGGAAAAATCACGTGTTGATGACGAATTGTATTGAAGGACTGGACTGGCAAGATACCTGAGAGTTATGCACACACGTCTTTGAGATACCTTGTCTGAGTTCAAATCTCGACACATGTATAATAAACTGCCATCCATTATCACATGCATTGAATTCATCAATGTTTGCACCAACCCACCCCACCATCCCACAGTCTTCAAGAAAGCTGTTTATCACAATCTCAGATCACCCTCCATCCAACCATGATCTTTTTCACCTCAAAGTGACCCCATTGCAAAGCATTCCCTTTTTCCAGGTCATTGTGATCTCCCCCAACCTCTTTTCACCTCTTACTCTTTCACATCTTTTCTCTTCCTCTTTCACATCTTTTCTCTTCGTCTTTCACCTCACTCTATCTCACCTCACCTCTTTTGGTTTGTTTGTTGATTGGTTTCATCATCGACATTTTCCCCTTCCTCTTCTTCCTGTGTTTCCTTCAACTTCTGTGCCGCTTATTCACCACCATGTGTCCTTCTCCACCTCCCCTTCATCTCACGCTCACTTATACTCTGCTGTTGTTTCCTCTTTCCATTTTATTGCGTTCCATTCTGCTCTCAATCTTTCAGGAGCCTCCATCAAGTATACAAAAAATAGCGCACTAAACAAACGCAGATCTCATCAGAAGTGATGTCAATCACACGACTCACCATTCGGCTGATAGTTTTGCTCCTCCTCCAGACCAAAGGAATTCACATCCTCGATTTTTATCTGCAGAATCTCGGGAAATCCTTCCGTCTCCTCAACCTTCATTCCACACACGAGCACAGTCTGCTGTTCCGATCCCGGCTGCACATGACAGGAATCCTTCTCACAGCCAACTTGAGCATTCATGGTGGGTGAACCTTTAGAAGGGAGGGAAACATACCACTCTTCCTGATGTTTACGCCACTCTGAGTACCTTGATCTGACAAAGTCCCAATATGTGAAGTACCTCTGTACTTGAGGCCTTATCTTTTCTTCAAATCAGTTAAAGTAATTTAAACTTTCACCACGCACTAGCGCACACCCATTGACTCGTCATGACACAAAATTGCATGTCTCAAGACAATACTGCAATTGTATTACACGAGAGTGACTCGGCGCGCTCCTCACCACACGTCGTTTCAGAGGGGTAGACATCTTTGACCATTTTGCTGTCTTTTGGGTCTTCATGGTGTTTTGGGTCTTCAGGACCATTTGGGTCTTCAGGGTCTTCTGGATCCTCTGGGCCTTCATGGGTATTTTGGGTCTTTGAGGTGTTTTGGGTATTCGGGATGTTTTTGGTCTTCGGGGTATTTTTGGTTTTCGGTGTGTTTTGGTTCTTTGGGGTCTGAAGGGTCTTGGGGGAATTAAAGGGTCGTCAAAGGTCTGAGAGGTCCCAGCAGTCTTAACGCAATTAAGAGGGTTAAATAAGAGGGCGGTAATTTTTTTTGAAGAAGAAGACGTTTTGGTCGCATATAAACATAGCGACATACATAACCATATATGTTTGCTCTATTATAATAAGATGTTGATGTGAATGCCGATTTGGCCACATATAAAACATTCAAAAGTTTAGGTATTTATGTAAAATCTGGGCCTGTTCAGCAATTTTAGGATGAAGACATTCAATGGTGAGAAGGCCTTACACACAAGCACAGGGCATGTGTGTGAAGGAGTATTTGGGCTCAGATGTAATCCATGCCACAGGTATGCTGACATGCAGACAGTTTCCCCACATCAATAACTTTCAGGTCATAAATAAGAAACCACTTTTCATGAAATCAGATGGAACAACAACATTCCTCTGGAACACATCAATGGGAATTCAGTTCATGTTCATCACTCTGGCAAGTAGGACTGAATCACCAGAAATAAAGATTTAAAAGAAGAGCATTTGTATCATTAGATAGTTTGAGCACTGAAGGAAAGTGAAGAAAAAATGTTCCCCTTGGCCGGCCGGTACTTATCGGTGTGTAAATGGTCCTTTAAGGCGGTTGGCAGTGATGATGGTGATGGACTGCAGAATTTTTTAATGGTAGTTTGGAGTCATAAGTCATGTGGTACAGGCGCCATCTTGAAAAAACATAATAATAATAATTACTTTGCACCTCTACATCTCAAAAAGTGCTGCACAGAAAAATTGACACGTCTCTCATTGTAAAGAACTCTCCATGCAGAATAACCCATGTGAATGATGTCATACGTGATATCATAATTCACATGCCTCCTTTATGACATCATAATTCAACAAGTACAAAACTTCATCCGATCAGCATGAAATTTCCAGAGAATCATCTCGGGATAAATTGATTGGAGAAAAAAAAAAAAAAAATCACATCACAGGTCACGTGGTTCGGCCACCATATTGTTTGAAGAGAAAAGCCTTGAAAACCACAAAAATACATTTCCTCCGAAATGGCTGAACAAATTGAAGCTAAACCGCTCCGTGGTTCGGCCACCATATTGTTTGAAGAGAAAACCCTTGAAAACCACAAAAATACATTTCCTCCGAAATGGCTGAACAAATTGAAGCCAAACTTTACCAGCATGACCACGTACCCATGACAACCAAAACGTTTGGTTGAAGCTGACATCGTCGGTCACATGGTTTGGGAGAAATAATTTTTTGAAGCATAAACCTTTTAAACCTACATCCTCCCTCATTTTTGATCATATTGAGTGGAAACTTCACACACATGTTCATCCCCATGTCTGGAAGCTAAAACGACCTTTTGGAATATATTGTTATGGATCTCAGAGACGGCAGTCCCCTTAGCAAGGGGGAGTTAATCCCCTTGGCCTGTTAAGCTGGCCGTCTCTCATCCTGGTACATATAACGCTCTTTTGCGGGGTGAAATTGGTCAGGGTTATTGGTCAAGGTGTTCTCCCGAATACCTTTACCAATCCCTCCGCAAAACAGGGAGACAAGTACCGCTCGAACCACGGACAAGATGGTATTTGCGGAGCGGTTTAGCAATCCACGATTCGAGCCGTTAGCAATTGACTAACCCGATTCTGTGCGTTGGCCAAATCGTGCCACAGGTACTCAATCGAAAGAAAGGACTAAAGCGATCGGGGGAGAATGAAACCAAAGGTAAGAAATAACAGACATTTATTGACTATATACAATCAAAATTTGCCAATCATTACTGCCAATCATCTTCGCCAATCAAATTTGCCAATCCAATTCACTATCCCTACCATCGTTCATTAAACTTCGAGCCTCGGTGTGGGAAATTACATTCTCAAAGTCCGGCTTCGCAAAGCCGAGCAATGAATGTGGGTGGTTCGTCTACTGCGGTTGGGTCCGTCCGGCACTCGATGCAGGGGAGGAGGTTTACTCAGGCGGAGATTCCAAGGTCCACCTCAGCGCGGAGCCTTTCGGTCTCCTGCCCGATGGCCCAATCTTGCCCGGCCGGAACGCCGCAACCACAACGGGGCGCCGTACCGACCCTTCCTACCTTCTCTCGAACCGGGCCACCCGCTCTGCTTAGAAAAGTGCGGACGCGACCGTGCAGGGCGGGGCCCGGATCGCGCACGGCGGTTCTTTTGAAACCGCCGTGATTACGACCTTCGCTGGTTCATGCAGTACCCAAAGCCCGGCATGAACCGAGGGCTCGCGTCGACTATCCGTCAGCCTAAACGCTGCTCCGGTCAACGTTGATGCTCCCCGTACATGCTCACACCCACACGCGACTCTTCCCATACTCACACATCCAGGTGTCTCCATACACTTTGTTATTGCAATTTCTCTTACACACCACCCAGGTACACTCATTTCCTTCACAGACTTCGTTACACACCTGACCATGGCACACCTTGGCACACACTTGTCATTCACACACTTCATCAACACACCTCCTCGTGCCCACTCCTCGGTCACATCCTCTGTGACAACCATGGGTGTGCACTCTTTTGCACACCCAATGACGCGCTTCACCACCAACTCAGGTGTACATTCCCACGCACGCTCAACCATTCCAGGTGTGCATTCTTTCTCACTCTCGACAACCAACCAGCACTCCGTGTCACTCTCACCACCACACTGTCATGCACTCACTCTCACTCCTGACAGCACACTCTGTTATCATGCACTCCTCTGTTACACACCTTTCTCGCACACCTTCTTGCGCGCCCTCTCCCGGTACATACTCCGTACCACTCATGGGGGTGCATTCTTGCACACACCCAATCACCACCGCACACCCTGGCTCACCAATACCTTTCGCACTCCCCATGGTCGGACATCCTTGCACGCATCCTCTTTCCACGCACTCTGCACCAGTCGCACACCTCACCAGCGGCCTCTCATGAATGCCCAGGTCTAGACCAACACCCAAGCTCGCTGAATCGCCCCTCACACCATACACATTACCGAGCATATCGCCACTCACCACGGCGCCTCTTCTCCTTCGCGCCTCCTCCGCCACCTGCAAACTCTTTATTTGGTCAGTAAGCACATCATCACGCTGTGAGCACAGACCTTGCACCAATTCCATCACCTCCTCCTTTATCTCTTTCTTAGTCTCCCTCAGTCTCTTCTTAATTTCACTTACCCCCTCTTCCACTTCCTCTAGCTTCTGCTTCACCTCCTTTATTTCCCGGTGCGCCCCTTCAATTTCTTCCTCTAAGGTCACCTTGGTCGTTTCTATGTGCGTCCTGACTTCCCGTTCTTTTGTCTCCATTGCCTCTACCACCTCCTCCAACCTATTTGTCAGTCCCTCATGTACCGCCTGACATTCCTTCTTCGTCGCTATTAATTCCTTCTTTATCTCTTTCTGTGTCGCCTTCAACCCCCCTATTACCACCGTGTTCTTTTCTACCTGCTCCCCAAACTCATTTTGTCCCACTGTCAGCTGCTCTACTCCTCGCGTCAGGTCTTCTATGCCCCACTGTAACCTAGCCGTGCTGTTCCTCACCTCTTTCTCCATGTGCTCCTCACCCCGCTTTACCTCGTACATACTCCGTACTCCCGCCACAGGTCACTCCCGTGACCTCTTCACTCACCCCGCGCCTTATATCCTCCCCCATCTCTCCCATCACTTTGGTAGATGCCGCCCTCATCTGCTCCAAATCGTTCCTTTGGGCATCCAATTTACTTTCCAACCTGTTTTTTTACCTCCTCTATCTGATTCCACATCTGTTTAATTTCCCGGGAGGATTGCTCCACCATCTCCCTCAATTTTCCTCCCATCTTGTGTTCTAGCCCCGTTAACCCATTCTTCACCCCTTCCATCTGGTTCTCCTGGGCGGCCATTCTATTTTCCAACCCCGTTAACCCTTCGTTCATTTGGCTACTCATGTCCTCCAATTGTGCCCCTAATTCTTCCAATCGACCGCCCATTGCATCCATCTTCCCATTTATTTTATTTATGTCATTCTTTTGGGCGCCCATTATTTCTTTCGTTTCCCAGGTTTCGTTTTATACTTCCCTTACTTCCTTCATGAATTGCGCCATGAAAGCTCGCATGTACCCTGGCATCTCGGGCTCGGCTGCCGCGACCACGTGCGAGGCGCCGCCATCTTGTGCGCCTGCAACAACCCGCTACCGCACCCTCATTGCTCTCCTCTTCCCTGGGGTCCTGGATTGCCTCTAACCCCTCTTCTACCTCCCCTACCGGAATCCGTTCGCCTTGATCATCCATGGCACGATTTAAATTTGGTGGTGTTAATAAAAATTTCGGCCGCTCCAAATTTTGACCAAATTTTTAGATGTTCTTTTAAAAATTTGGTTCGGGTCCAAATCCTAACTCCTCGACACCAATTGTTATGGATCTCAGAGACGGCACTCCCCTTAGCAAGGGGGGTTCATCCCCTTGGCCTGTTAAGCTGGCCGTCTCTCGTCCTTGTACTTATAACGCTCTTTTGCGGGGTGATATTGGTCAGGGTTATTGGTCAAGGTGTTCTCCCGAATACCTTTACCAATCCCTTCCGCAAAACAGGGAGACAAGTACCGCTCGAACCACGGACAAGATGGTATTTGCCGAGCGGCTTAGCAATCCGCGATTCGAGCCGTTAGCAATTGACTAACCCGATTCTGCGCGTTGGCCAAATCGTGCCACAGGTACTCAATCGAAAGAAAGGACGAAAGCGATCGGGGGAGAATGAAACCAAAGGTAAGAAATAACAGACATTTATTGACTGTATACAACAAAACCAAAGAAGAGGAAACGAAAGTAATATACAGAAAGAAGATACACAGGGCAGCCTTAAACAGTCTTATATTACCAACGCCCAGGACAGACAAACAGACTTACACGAAAGGGGAATAGCAGGCACGAATGACTGGAAGAAGGAGAAGGGTCCAAGTAGGAGACAGGGTAGGACGGTCCGGGCCAGTGCGCAGCATCGAGGGTGGCTCCAGTCCACGCTCCAGGCTCGAGGAGAAAACGCGGCGGCAGCTGCACGTATTCATTTCAGGCGGTAGGGGCTTTCCGAAGCAGCTTGTCTAAGAGCTCTGCGCAGCTTCGTCTCTCTCAGCCAGACCTCACCAAGCGCCGTCTCCAACCCAAGTCGACTCTCAACCTTCTCACTCGACTCTCAACCGTACCTTCTCACCCGTCTGTTCAAGCAGTCCCTTTCAGCTGCTTTTATCGTTCGTGTTAGAATCAAGCCGCCGGCTCTGATGACACGCCTACCGGTTGGCTCACCGCGGTGCTGGTTGGCCGGCAAAGGGCTCGCTGACTCCACCTCTGCCGATGCGTCGATGTGCCACACCTTGTTCTGGTGGCTCCGCCCCCTTATTCCTCGGCTTGACCGCATGGCTTATGGCGGTTTGGGGCCAACAACCGAATCAAGGCAAGGAGCAGCGAATGCCGCCCGACTGTTACTTTGAAGCGCGAGTGAGGCGATTGGGGAAATTGAAAGGGGCCTATCTTATTTGATTAATGCAACGCAGATTCAACTATTGGGAACAGATCCTTAACTGAAACACAAAATAATGAAATAACTACGGAGAGTTCCTGTGGTTCGCTACGTGTTGTACATGAACTAACTCGGGTGCGATCTTCAACAAGCCAATTGATGGGGATATTTACAGGGGAAACATTTACTAAAATATACTAGTGAAGGTTCTAAAAACCGTAACAATATATATATATATATATATATAATATATATATTTTATATATATATATATATAATTATATATATATATATATATATATATATATATATATATATATATATATAAAATATATATATATATTAAAAAAAAAAAATATATATATATATATATATATATATATATATATATATATATATATATATATATATATATATATATATATACAGTGAAACCTTGACTTATGAGTGCACCAACTTACGAGTTTTCCGAGATACGAGCCGTCGCTCGGGCGGTTTATTGCTTTGAGATGCGAGCCGAGATCTGAGTTACGAGCTTACGCCACCCGCCACCAGGTGGGTTCCGGTCACGTGGTTATCTTGCCGTGCAAGCATCTCTGCCGTATATCGCTGCTGTTTTGTTTTCACATTTTGGTTATTTTGGAGCCGACGCCACCCGCCACCAGGTGGGTTCCGGTCACGTGGTTATCTTGCCGTGCAAGCATTTCTGCCGTATATCACTGCTGCTTTGTTTTCGCATTTTGGTTATTTTGGAGCTTACGCCACCCGCCACCAGGTGGGTTCCAGTCACGTGGTTATCTTGCCGTGCAAGCATTTCTGCCGTATATCACTGCTGCTTTGTTTTCGCATTTTGGTTATTTTGGAGCTGACGCCACCCGCCACCAGGTGGGTTCCGGTCACGTGGTTAATGGTTATCTTGCCGTGCAAGCATCTCTGCCATATATCGCTGCTGCTTTGTTTTCGCATGTTGGTTATTTTGGAGCTTACGCCACCCGCCACCAGGTGGGTTCCGGTCACGTGGTTATCTTGCCGTGCAAGCATCTCTGCCGTATATCGCTGCTGCTTTGTTTTCGCATTTTGGTTATTTTGGAAAATGTTTTAGTTTTAACCATGGGTCCTAAGAAATTGAGTGCCAAGGGCAGTACTGAGAAGAAGAAGAGGATGATGTGCTTGGATATAAAACACGCAATCGTCGAAAAACATGATCGAGGTGTGCGTGTTGTCGACTTGGCGAGGCAATACGATCGTAGCAGTACGATCGAAACATTTTGAAAGGGAGGAAGAAACAAACCTCGTTGGACAGGTTTTTATTGAAACGCCCTGCAAGTGAAAGCGAGGAAAGTGTGGCGAAAAAGGCAAAAGTCATCTCCTCCACCTCCGCCAGCATCTTCGTCTGATCTTCAAGGTAAATACACTTAATAAAACCAGTTTATTTCTTTACATTGTGGCGGACACGGAAGCTCACTGGCGTGGTGACATCATTCCGCGCACCAAGTGGGCGGGGGCCACGCCGAGGGGTAGGCGTGGCCTCAGGATATACACCGGGCGCGCAGCCCGGAGCGCGCCAGTGTTACAGTGAGCTCTTGAATAAAGACTCTTACAAATTACCGCGTTGTCCGCTTCCTCCTTGTTTACAAGCAGCGCGCGTAACGCCGCTTATTACGTACAGTATATACGAGGTTGTGCTTGTTTATACATTATTTGTTATTTATAAAGTACATTTTTCTTATTTAAAAACACGTAACAAAAAAAATTGGTGTGGTTTTTTGGGGGCTGAACGGACTAATAGCATTTCAATGCATTTTAATGGGGAAATTTAATTTGAGAAACGAGCAAATTGAGTTACGAGCTCGGTCACAGAACGAATTAAACTCGTAAGTCAAGGTTTCACTGTATATGTATATATATATGATATATATATTATATATATATTATATATATATATATATAAAATATATATATATATATATATATATATATATATTATATATATATAAAATATATATAAATATATATATATATATATATATACTGTATATATATATATATATATATATATATATATATATAATATATATACAAAATATATATATATATATATATTATATATATATAATATATATATATATATATATATATATATATATATATATATATATATATATATATACAGTGGTACCTCGGCTTACGAGTTTAATCCGTTCCGTGACGGAGCTCGTAAGCCAAATCGCTCGTAAGTCAAAGCAAATTTCCCATTCAAATGCATTGAAATGCTATTAATCCGTTCCAGCCTCAAAAAAAAAACACCAATTTTTTTTGTTAGGTGCTTTTAAATAACAAAAATGTACTTTATAAATAACAAATAATGTATAAACAAGCACGACCTCGTATATACTGTACATAATACAAGAGAATGTAAAGAAATAAACTGGACCTCTATCCATGAAGATATGGAGAAAGTTGTTGTTTGTGTGGTTGAAGGAGAAGCAGCTCGCAGGAGATACCGTGACCGAGAGCATCATGTGTTTGAAAAGATTGAAACTCGGATATCGAGCACGGACCACGAGGTGTTTTTTCTTTTTTCTTAATCTCGGTTTCAGTGAACTTTTGCTCTGTGCTCACGTGTACTGTACCTGTACCTGTAATGGTACGTCAGAGGATGGCACCTGTTGTCATCATATTAAGTGCAAGATGTTCTGCATCGTAAGTTGGTACACCGTGGTCTTTCGGCGGTGTTTAAGCCGGCCGTCTTGGCTTCTGTCACCATTGGCATTGAGTCTTTCGATGTAGGTAGGTCGTTGTGTGCCGGTGCCTTGGCCGAATTCCTTCATTGCTGCATTGTTAGCTCACCTGGTTTTTTATACCACATCTTTGGTTATCGGACCAGCGAATGACGTCATCTCCAAAGTATGGCTTATTCTCACTTGTCTTGGACGATCTTCTACTTCTCGCCTTCCACCGTGCATTTGGTGTCCACTGTACTTACTGTACAGTGCCTGGTAAAATTGATGTAATGGGTTTTTGACCGTCAACGCCATGAACCGTCATGAACCGTCAACGCCATGAACCGCTAACACTCAAAAGCCCATTTATCGCGCCTTATAAAGCAAAACGCAAACCGAAAGCCATGCCTCTCAAGCGAGGCGTGCTTCCGTGGTCACGTGATCCACAGGTGTAGCTCATTATACCCGCACGCGCGACACGCTTTGGCGGTCACGTGACCAGCCACTCTGGAGGCGGGGATCCCCGCCGATGACGTCACCGGCTGGAGCAAGGAGATTCCTCGCTAATGTATTTCGACGATTGCGTGTTTTATATCCAAGCAGAGATGCTTTCACGGCAAGATAACCACGTGACCGGAACGGGGAACCGGAAGCCACAACCGGAAAATTCAAAAAAATAAATTTTTTGAGCTCGTACATCGGATCTCGGCTCGTATCCCAAAGCAACAAACCGCCCGAGCGACGGCTCGTATCCCGAAAAACTCGTACGTTGGGGCACTCGTAAGCCGAGGTACCACTGTATATATATATATATATATATATAATATATATATATATATATTGTTGTGGATATGAGAATGTTTTTTTTTTTGTTGTTGTAGTGTAAATTGTTGTTAAAGTATCGCCCTTCTTGCTCCAGTGTTGTATAAAGGTCAAAGGGCGTTCCCGTAGTTAGTTCCATAAAGCATACATGGAGGACACCATAATACCCCTGTTCAGTAGTTTATTTCCTTATTATGTGTATTAGGGTAAGGCCTTGTCTTCCATTAAGATGACACTCCATTGCCCCAAGTGAAATAAAATAGATCCCCTTTCATTACTATTCCCAAAACATCCATTTCCAACTACATCCCCTCCAAGCCTCAATTACCAACTGCACTGGGCAGTTTGTCAGGTTTGCTACAGCTGTGGGTTGTTGGTTTCGCCCCAAAACCGCCATTAAGCATGTGCTCAGCTCGGGGAAGAAGGGCGTGCCCGCCCATCGTCATCAAGGGCGGAGCCAGAGGGCCGTGCCGACCAATCAGGGCCGAGGCGAGCTGACCGGGGGGCGTGTCCTGAAGGCCGGCGACTTGATCGCCTGAGGCGCGATAAAAGCATGTGCGCAAGAGCCGAGAGGTGGTTGGACAGGGAGACATGCAAGTGGTTGAACAGAGACGTGCGTGTGGTTGGACAGAGAGACGTGCAGGTAGTTGGACAGAGAGACGTGCAAGTTGGACCAAGCAAGGAAGTTGTGGTTGGACCAAGCAAGAAAGAAAGGAGTGGTTGGACCAAGCAAGAGAGAAAGGTGTGGTTGGACCAAGCAAGAGAGAAAGGTGTGGTTGGACTGAGTACGAGAAGAGTTGAGTTGAGTACGAGAAGAGTTGAGTAAGGGATCCCTAAAAGAGCAGCTCCAGCCACCGCAAGTTCAGTCACAGCAGCTTCAGCCACAGCAGCAGCAGCCACAGCAGCTTCAGCCACAGCAGCTTGGGGGCCTTGACGGCAGTTTCGAGCAGGGCCGCGAAGGAACGGCGGCTGCTAAACGCGCCGACCGGAAGAGGAACGGCGGCTGTTAAAATGCGCCGATCGAGAAAGGGGCGGCGGCTGCTAATCCCCGACCCGACCGTGCTGCGGGTCCAGCTGAACCTTCGCCCCCCTCCAGCCATCCACCTCCTGCCATTCCTATCATCATTCCCCATGTGAGTCTGTCTTTTGTTTGTGCTGTCCTGGGTTTAATTAAGACTGTAGGTAAGCTAATAATTGCACTGTGTCTCTGATTCTTCTGTATATTATTTTATTATCCTTCCTTCTCCTTGGTTACTTTGAGCATGTAAATAGTAGGAATAAATTTAGTAGTATTTCCAACCTTTTGTCTTCTTCTTCTTCACATCCGTGTCGCCTTTGTCTTTTCCCTATTGAATACCTGTGGCGCGATCCGGCCAACGTTCGGGAATCGGGTTAGTCGGGGTAACTTAGGGCCGCAGGGCCATCCGCTCGGCAAACCAACATCTTATCCGCGGTCCGTAACAATATATATATATATATATATATTGTTGCGGATACGGAGCACGGCACACCCCTTAGCGGGGGGGGGGGGGGCGGGGGGGGTGTAATCCCCCCTCTATTTGCACTGGCCGTCTCCGCTCCTGAAGCCGCCCCGCTCCCTCCACGAGGCAGGTGGGCAACCTCGTTCGAGATCATGGGCAAAATGTTATTTTGCCGAGCGGATTAGCAGCCCGCGGCTCGAACCATGAGCAATACTAAACCTGATTCCTATGCATTGGCCAAATCGTGCCACAGCTATTCAATGATGGAAAAGACAAGGACGAATGGATGTGAAGGAAAGAAGGCAAAGGTAGGAAGAACAGGAATTTATTACTAATTATATACAAGTCAAAGAAACCAAGGAGAGGGAAAGATACGAAAATAATTTACAGAAGAAGAAGAAGACAGTGCAATTCTACTTGTACAAGCTTAGCTTATTCCCAGGGACAACACAGACAAACAGACGACATTCAGACTGACACGAGTGGGGGATGAAGGCAGGAAGGGGAGGAAGGTTCAGCTGGATGCTGGCTGGAGCTTGATCCCGCACGGGACGTCGGGCTGGAAACGACGGCCACCGATTGCCATCGCAATCTGGTTCACACAGCAAGGCTGCTCGAAAAACAGCACGTCAGGGCTTCACGCTGCTTGGCCGCTGAAACAGCGTCTCTCCCAGCAGAACCGCAAGCTCACCTCCCCACAGAATCTCTCCACTTCGAAGTACCTCCAGCACATATATCTTTTTGTGCGTCCTCCCTTGCTCATCTCTCTCTTACGCCTCTCAGCTCCTCCTCAACTGGACTCAGGTGGGGGCTCCGCGTGACGGGTTATATAACCACGCCCTACCAAGCCATGGCCACACCTTACCAAGCCGTGCCCACCGAGTCCTGGTTGGGCGCAAGGGCTTGCTGGCTCCACCTCCTGAAGACGATGGGCTGGCCACGCCCTTCTCCCCCGAGTTGACCGCGTGCATAATGGAGTTTTGAGTGAAGAAAACCACCCAATGCAACAGTGACGAACGCCGCAGAAAACCACCCAATGCAACGGTGGTGAACGCCGCAGAAAACCGCCCAATGTTACTGGCACTTTGAAGAGGTGATTTGGGGCAAACTTGAAAAGGGAACTATCTTATTCGATTCGATGCAATGCAGAGTCAACTAATGGGAAACAGAGCCTTATACTGACATGGAATAAAGAGATAACTATTTAGAAGGGTATATGATTTTCTACGTGCATGCGATGGATTAACTAAGGGGACGACCTATGATCTTTACACAAATTGATGGAGGTATTTACAAGAATCATGACACTATTTACAGAGGGTGATATTTACAACAATTACAGGATTCTCAAATCCACAATATAATATATATATATATATATATATATATATAATATATATATAATATATATATAAATATATATAATATATATATAATATATATATAATATATATATATATATATATATATATATATATTATATATATATAATATATATATATATATATATATATATATATATATATATATATATATATATATATATATATTGTTGCGGATATGAGGACTGTATATTTTTTTTATTGTGTGCTTTATTATTGTGATTATTGTTTATTCTGTGCCTCCTGCCTCCGGAGCTGTGTAAAGACCAAAAGGGCGTCCCATAGTCCACAAGCATACACGTCAGCCAAGTAATAGAATATACCTGTTGATAGTTATCTCTTATTCTGTGTTTTAGGGTAAGGCTGTGTCTCCCATTAATTGAAGTACTCCATTGCACCAGTGAAAGAGATAGATTCCCTTCCATTCCCATCACCAATTACCTCCGATCCAATTGCCGCCATTGGCCACGAGGCAGGGTTGGGGAAGAAAGGCGTGTCTCCACCTCGTCATAGAGGGGGAGGAGTGAACCAGCCCCGCTCGACCAACCATGAGCCAGGGGTTTGGCTACAGAGGGCGGAGGAAGAGCGGCCGGGGAGGTTCGCAAAGGTTGAGGGGCGGGGGCCTATATAACCCAAGGCAGGGGTGTGGCCAAAGGAGATGAGTTTTTACCGGCAGACACAAGGGAGCCCAAGCCGTGGAGAGGAGTCAGAGAGATTCGCTTTTACAAGAGACTGGAAGAGTTGAGCTTCTACCAGAGACAAGACGGTTGAGCTTTTACAGAGAAGAGAGAACCCGTCACACCAAGGCTCCACCAAGCTCCGTGTTGGCTCCACCAAGCTCCGTGTTGGCTCCACCAAGCTCCGTGTTGGCTCCACCAAGCGTGCACCTCCAGCCGTCCACCTTCTGCCATTCCTGGCATTCCCCGCGTGAGTCAGTGTCTTTGTTTGTTCTGTCCTGGGTAGTTAAGTCAAGTCTGCATAAGCTAATCATTTTCACTGTGTCACCTGCGTCTCATGTGCCTGTAAATAAACGTGCCTGCTTTCTTCTTGCTTATGTGTGTAAATAGTAAATAAATTTAGTAGTATTTCCAACCTTTTTGTCTTCATTTTCCTCTTTGCATTGCGTCGTTTTCGTCTTTTCCCTCATTGAGCAGCTGGGGTGCGATACGGCCAAAGTCTGGGTGAATCGGGTGAGTTTTGTTAGGTCGCGGTCTTACACCACCGCTCGGTCTATAACATCTAACCGCGATCTGTAACAATTGGTTGTCAGGAGTTGGATTCGGACCTGGGACTAAATTTGTTAGGCCCAAATTTTGGAACACCAATTGTGTTATTAAGTAACAATTGGTGTCGGGGAGTGAGATCGATCCGGAGCGCGCTTCACGCGCTCAAAATTATAAAGTACCGAAATTTATTTTGTCTTATAAAGTAAAACCCGAATTTTGAAATCGCGCCATGGCTGTTCAAGGCGACGGGATGCCGGTGGGAGAGATAGAGGGGTTAGAAGTAACCCAGGACTTCGGGGAAGAAAGGGAAGAGGAGAGCAATGAGGTGGTTGAGGGTGTATCAGGTGCACAAAATGGCGCTCTCGCGCACGTGGTATCAGACGCACAAAGTGGCGGCTCGCACGAGCGCGGGGTAGCCGCGCCCGCTGCGCAAATAGCGGGAATTGATGTGCGGGACCTCATGGCGCAGATTAATGCAACCATACTAATGGCAAATATGGGGCTAGAAGCAAAAATGGATGCTCAGGGTGAGCAAATGAGGGTAATGGGAAACCAAATGGGGGTAATGAGGGACGAAGCGAGGGGTACCGGTGAGGAGTTAGACAAGAAATTTGGGAAGTTCGACAATAATTTTGAGGGGTTAGACAACGGGATAAAAGAGGTAAAGAATGGGTTAACGGGGGTGGAAAACAGAATGGCTGCCCAGGAGAATCAGTTAGAGGGGGTGAAAAATGGGTTAATGGGGTTAGAAAATAGGATGGAGGACAAATTGCGGGAAATAGGGGAACAATCTGCCAGGGAAATCAAACAAATGGGAGAGCAAATAGAGGAGGTGAAAATCGGGGTAGAAACCAAACTGGATGCTCAGAGGGATGAATTGGGACAGATGAGGGTGGCATCTACAAAAGAGATGGAGGAAATACGACGAGGGGTGAGTGAGGAGGTCTCGGGCCTACGCGAGGAGGTAAAGCGAGGCGAAAAGCGTATAGAGAAAGAGGTGAGAAATAATACGGCAAAGTTACAGGGGGGAATAGAAGATCTGACGAAAGGAGTAGAACAGCTGACAGTGGGACAAAAGGAACTAGCGGACCAAGTGGAAAAGAACACTGCAATCATCGGGGGTTTAAAAGCGACACAAAAGGACATTAAAAATGAATTAATAGCGACACAAAAGGAATGTCAAATGGTACATGAGGGATTGACGAAGAGGTTGGAAGAGGTGACAGAAGTAATGGAGACGAAGGACCGGGAGGTAAGGACGCACATAGAAACGGTTAAAGTAGCGATGGAGGAAGAAATAGAGGGGGCGCACCGGGAGCTGAAGGAGGTAAAGGAAAAATTAGAGGAGGTGGAAGAGGGGGTGAGTGAAATTAAGAAGAGACGGAGGGAAACTAAGAGGGAGATAAAGGAGGAAGTCATGGAATATGTACAAGGTCTGTGTTCAAATCATGATGAGATGCTCACTAACCAAATAAAAAGTTTGCAGGTGGCAAAGGAGGTGCGGAGACAAGGTACGGAGGTGAGTGGCAATGTATATGATGTGAGGGGAGATTCAGTCGGCTTGCGGATTGGTTTGGATCCGGGTGTTCGTGAAAGGCCGTTGGTGAAGTGTGTGACAGGTCAGGTGTGCGAAAAAAGAGGTGTGCGAGAATGTCCGACCATGGGGTGTGTGAGGAAAAAGTGCACGCCGAGGAGTGAGTGTGCCGTCAAGAGTGAGTTGGTCGAAGCGCGTGTGCGAGGGGGTACATGTAAGCGCGGTGTGGTGAGTGTTACGGAGGGAGTAACGAGAGAGTGTACACCTGTGGTGAGTGTTACAGAGGATGTAACGAGAAAGGGTACGTCTGTGGTGAGTGTTACAGAGGATGTAACGGGAGGGTGTGCGCGAGAAAGGTGTGTAACGGACGGGTGCATGAGGAAAGAGTGTGCCGTCGAAAGTAAGGGTGAGTGCGCTGTCAAGAGTGGTGGTGAGAGTAGTGAGAGTGACAAGGAGAGTGAGTTGGTTGTGACAGGTGAGCGAGGATGTACACCTGGGATGGAAGGATGCACACCTGGAATGGTAGAGCGTGTGTGGGAAGGCACATTTGAGTTGGTAGTGAGGCACGTGGTTGGGTGTGCGAATGAGGGCACACCTGTGATTGTCACAGAGGAGGTGACCGAGGAGGGGGCGCGAAGAGGTGTGTTGGTGAGGTGTGATACCAACGAATGTGTGCCAAGGTGTTCGGTGGCCAGGTGTGTGACCAAGGCTGTGAGTGGAATGGGTGTACCTGGGTGTGTAAGGAAAGGTACGAGGAGGATGGAAACGGCTGGATGTGTGAGCAAGGAACGGGCTGCGGGGTGTAAGCATCCAGGTGAAGCATCGACGGTGACCGGGTTAAAGGTTAGAACGACTTTTAGCCGAAGCGGGCCCTCGGTGCGTGCCGGGCTTCGCGTGCCGCGAGAACCAGCGGGGATCCGAGCCACGGCGGGTTCGAAAGGACCGCCGTGCGCGATCCACGCTGGGCCTCGCTTTGAACGGCCGCGTCTGTGCTCCAATAGGCGGAGCGGGCGGCTGGATAGGAAGGGTCGTCATGGCGACCACTTTCTGTTGAGGCATTCCGGCAGGTCGAGATCGAGCCATGGGATGGCTCCGTGCCGAGATGGTGCGTGGGATCTCGGCCCGGGTAAACCTCCTTCCCTGCACCGAATGCGGGACGTATCCAGCCGCTGGCACCAAACAACCCACATTCATTGCTCGGCTTTACGAAGCCGGGCTTTGGACAGGAATTGGCGCACCGAGAGGCATTCGTGAGTAGACTGGGTGATGAGGTTAGTGTTTTGGACCCAAAATTAGAGAAAAACAAAATTTGATGATTGGCAAGGGATTGGCAGTAGTGATTGGCAGATGATGGGTAGTGATTGGCAAATTTTTGATTTGTTGAAATTTGATGTGCAAAATTGGTAGTGAGCGATGGGCCCGGTGGGTAAGGGGGGCATCCCTGCCACCCTTCCCATATGTGGGGGCAAAGGAGCTATAGTTTATGGGGTGTATGGCAGTGAAAACTAGCCCGGGTGGGTTAGGTTATATGGATAGGGCCCTAGAAGATGACATTAGGTGACGTTAAGGTTAGTTAGTGACTGATACCTGTAGTGGGGACGCAGGTAGATTAGTGTGGATTATAATGACGTGGGAGCGCAATAGTTTAAAGGGACGACTGGGAAGCGCAAGTTTCCGAGGGGAGTAGTTAGCTGAGATGATGCCGTGTGTGTGAGAAGTGAACAGGTGAGAATGGAACAGGTGTGATTGCACAGGTGTGCAACTGACAGGTGAATGGAGCAGTGTATGAGGGAGTAGTGGTGATTGCGTGTTGTGTTGACCAAATGGTCCAGGAAGAAAGGAGGGTGCAGGTGGCACCAGGTTTGAGGGCACAGGTGTGCAACAACAGGTGTATGTGGCTGTGTGGAATAAATGGTAGTGTGGAATATCTGGAGTATTGGAATGGATGGTCGTGGAGTGAGAATGGTGGAAATTGTGGAGTGGAGTGGATGGTGCGAAGGTGTGAATGGGGGAAGAGTGGACCCCCATCACGGATACCCGGGGCGGGTAGTGTAAGTGTTAGGTAGAGGGTACAGGTAAATTGTGGTTGGATATTGGCATCTGTGGTGCGGGTGACAGAATGGTATGTGGATGGGTGCATTGGTGTTGTGGAAATGGCTGGGCGTGTAGCCTGTTAGTGTGTGTAGTTGGTTTGGGCACTCCACCACTGTGAGGATGTCGGCCAGGTGAGGCCGCAGGTGGGCTCTGGGAGCCGGTAGTAGTTGTTGTGGATGGGGCCCGAGGATCCGGAGGACGGACCCGGGTAGCCCAGTGCCAGAGGGCACCATGGGGTGACAGAGCCAGGAGAGGGGCTGTCCCCAGTTAGTTAGGTTAGGGTGAGGAGCTAGGTAAGCTCGGGTGGCAACTACAGTGGTGGAGGTGTGCAGGTGGGTAGACCTGCTGGGAGAGGTACACGTCGCAGCCCAGAAATTGTGCTAGAGCAGCGGGAGATGAATCGGGGGAGTGAGACCCCAAATTGAGCAGCACTACAGTTTGGGCAATAGGAATTGGTTTTTAGAACGCATAGTGTAAGATTGCCAATGGTTTGGCAGGGAGAGACCCCGGGTAGTGTAAAGTGTGCTAAAGTCATTTAGAAAATAGTTGGGATGAAGGATCTCCTCGCACCATCTGCATCCACTCACCGGAGGTGACAGGTACTCCGCACCATGCCATGTTTAATTATTTTTTACTGTGCAAATGTTTGGATTGTGAGACGCATCATGACGTGGGTGTGACATTGTGCTTTGATGTTCCATCTCTGCCTCCTTATGAGGATTGATGATGAATTTGGTGATGGCAAATTTTGAAGTAGAGGGATTGTGGAGACGAATTTGGTATAGGGGAAATATGGGGAAGACGTGACAGTAGTGACGAATTTGTAAATGTGTAGATTTTTGTACATATGGGGTAAGGGCAAGGGTAGGCTAGGTGACAGGGGGGTGACGTACGGTAGGGACGAGCTTTCTCACTTCGCCCTCCGTACGCATTTCGCCTTGCATTGCCTTATTGACGTGTACCCTTGTGACCTTACCCCTCGCTCAATTGTCTTTCCCCTTTTGTCTCCCACATGACCTGTGCGCCGTTGGGCGCCGAGGGGAGCGTGCGTGGGTCGGCCATTGTGCGCCCGAAATTCCCAGAACCAGCTGTCTGCATCGATGCACCACATTATGGACCACATGCCTGTGGCCGAGCACCACTTATGGACCCCATGGGTTGGGGCATGGCCCCTCTGCTGGAACCGGCCATGAGGGCCCGAAATCTTGCTGGCGGACCTTGGCCACAGGGCACCGATGCCCCACAGGTGAACCACACATAGTCGGCCCTATGGGCCATAAATAAAGCAAATAAAAAGGACACATTGGGCACACTTTATTGAAAATAGGCCGCCAGTAAGCAAAGCAAAAGAATGACAACAACTGGAAGAAATAATAATAACCAGCAGAGGGAGCCGAAGAGCAAGAGACCACCTGCAGGGTTAGGGGTTGTTGATTTTATTTTTATTGAACATTCATTGAACAATGGTGACTGCACCGATTGATGCTTGGGTGTGTATTGGTGCGTTTTTGGGTGCGTTCATGGTGCGTCGATGCAGAGCAGACTGTCTCCCCCCCAGAAAGAACAATTACAGGTCCTGGGTTAGTTTTGTAAATAAAAATAGCGTCAGTGTAAATAATGCTCCCCACCGTCAGTGTTTAGTTTGAAGACCATTCCGCAATTCGGTTAACTGTGGGCGTAAGTCTGTTAGGCAGGGTGCAATGGAGCAGCGGGACACATTTATTTATGTTTTAAAACTGTCGCACTCAGGGTCAGGTTAAAAGTAGAGGGAACTACACCTACGTGTCACACTAAATAAAAGTTGTAGGCCCGGGACGTGCCTAAGAGGAGGAGGGTGCAGTGTTGCGGATATGAGGACTGTATATTTTTTTTATTGTGTGCTTTATTATTGTGATTATTGTTTATTCTGTGCCTCCTGCCTCCGGAGCTGTGTAAAGACCAAAAGGGCGTCCCATAGTCCACAAGCATACACGTCAGCCAAGTAATAGAATATACCTGTTGATAGTTATCTCTTATTCTGTGTTTTAGGGTAAGGCTGTGTCTCCCATTAATTGAAGTACTCCATTGCACCAGTGAAAGAGATAGATTCCCTTCCATTCCCATCACCAATTACTTCCGATCCAATTGCCGCCATTGGCCACGAGGCAGGGTTGGGGAAGAAAGGCGTGTCTCCACCTCGTCATAGAGGGGGAGGAGTGAACCAGCCCCGCTCGACCAACCATGAGCCAGGGGTTTGGCTACAGAGGGCGGAGGAAGAGCGGTCGGGGAGGTTCGCAAAGGTTGAGGGGCGGGGGCCTATATAACCCAAGGCAGGGGTGTGGCCAAAGGAGATGAGTTTTTACCGGCAGACACAAGGGAGCCCAAGCCGTGGAGAGGAGTCAGAGAGATTCGCTTTTACAAGAGACTGGAAGAGTTGAGCTTCTACCAGAGACAAGATGGTTGAGCTTTTACAGAGAAGAGAGAACCCGTCACACCAAGGCTCCACCAAGCTCCGTGTTGGCTCCACCAAGCTCCGTGTTGGCTCCACCAAGCTCCGTGTTGGCTCCACCAAGCGTGCACCTCCAGCCGTCCACCTTCTGCCATTCCTGGCATTCCCCGCGTGAGTCAGTGTCTTTGTTTGTTCTGTCCTGGGTAGTTAAGTCAAGTCTGCATAAGCTAATCATTTTCACTGTGTCACCTGCGTCTCATGTGCCTGTAAATAAACGTGCCTGCTTTCTTCTTGCTTATGTGTGTAAATAGTAAATAAATTTAGTAGTATTTCCAACCTTTTTGTCTTCATTTTCCTCTTTGCATTGCGTCGTTTTCGTCTTTTCCCTCATTGAGCAGCTGGGGTGCGATACGGCCAAAGTCTGGGTGAATCGGGTGAGTTTTGTTAGGTCGCGGTCTTACACCACCGCTCGGTCTATAACATCTAACCGCGATCTGTAACAATATATATATACAGACTTGGCATTTAATATGGAATTATTTTTTTTCTTGACTTGGGTTTACTTTCTGAACTCGGTATATCAATCTGGTGAGTTTCTTTTACGCTTCGGTGATTTCTTTATTAAAAGAACCATGTCACTGATTGTTTGTCGCAGCAAGAAGTCAATAACAGGATTATATCACAGGTGGCTGACAAAATGTACGGACAGGTACATTTGACGATTGGCTTCACAATCGGGTATATAAGGGTTGTTGCGTTCTGTATTAGTGGAAAACAACTGCTGCACGTCTAAAAACGTTATTGCCGCTTCCCCTGGAGATGGTCCGTCAACTCGACAATGCTGTTTGTCATTTAGTGGTGGCTTTACGAAATTCCGGCATTAAACAGCGTGCTATTGCTCGGCAGTATGGCATCACTCAAGGTCAGGTGTCAAAGATCCTGAAACGAAATGCTCAGAGGGGTGTCCCTACTCCAATACCGAGGTCAAGACGTCCCTACAGAACCACAAGGAGGGATGATCGCCAGCTGCACCGGTTAGTCCGCAATGGCCGTACCAAGTCAGCTAATCGGCTGAGGGCTGAGTGGCAGCAACTGACAAATGTGCCTGTATCCAGAAGGCTAGTCAACCAACGACTGGTTCAAGCAGGCTATCGTGCCAGGCGTCCCCTGAGAAAGCCACGTCTGACCAGACAACACCGCCAGCACCGATTGCAGTGGGCCAGAGAGCACCGTCAATGGCAGCCAGGACACTGGAATCACGTGATCTTCAGTGACGAGTCTAGATTTCTGGTCTATCGTCAAGATGGCCACGTCCGAGTGCGCAGACAAGTGCATGAAGCCTACAACAAAGATTGTATAGTGCCAAGAGTCCAAGCTGGAGGTGGTGGGCTTACCGTTTGGGCTGCTTTTCATGCAGGGGGGAAAACTGACCTGGTTGTTCTGAATGGAAACCTGAACCAGTTCAAGTACAGGGCCATTCTGGAAGAAACATTGCTTCCATTTGCTCGTGCAGCCTTTCGAGGAAACTTTGTCTTCCAAGATGACAATGCACGGCCTCATCGTGCTCGCATGATCCAACACTTTCTTGCTGACCGTGGTGTAGAGCATATGGAGTGGCCTGCCATGTCCCCGGATATGAATCCGATAGAGAACTTGTGGGCAGAATTAACGTGTAAAATCGACCACTTGGACCAGCAGCCGACCTCTGTGCGTGAATTGCAGCAGGCTATTGTCACTGCATGGCAAGCGATTCCTGTCCAAACCTTGGCAAATCTCGTGAACAGCATGCCTCAACGTGTACGTGCTCTCCTGAATGCTCGTGGGGGTTACACGAAGTACTGAACTGTGATTTTACTGTCCGTAATCCCAATCGTAATTTAACTTTTGTTTTTGTTAAAAAAATTTTTGGCTAATGTGCAAAATAAAGAGATACTTCTGGAAAACGTACAGACGTTTAACACAGTACTGTCCATGAATTGAGTCCGATATTAGTTTACATCACTTTCAAGGATCAATTTATTTGTTTCGAAATGTCAAATGTGGTTTTGGTTTCTTTTAAAGGTCACATTAACAAAATCTAGAATAATTTCAACATAATTCCAATGAACTTTTGGTTCTAAGACATCTTGAAAAGTAAGTTAACCCCCACAAAAAAAATATTCCATATTAAATGCCAAGTCTGTATATTAGGGTGGGCTTGAAAAAATCAAAATGCAGATTATCTCCGGGACATGGTCTATTTTTGTTCCTTTTGGTGTCAAAGGAAACCACACCAAATTTGAATGGAATCCAATAATATTTAGGGGTGCCACATCAGTGATGAATTTTCCCCCATGCAAAAAGAGGAATTCCCATTTTTTGGGCTGTATATACACAAAATAAATACATAATTATATATATACATTAAATATAATATTAAAAATAAATATATAGTAAATATACATTAAATAATAAATATACATAAATACACATTATACATTATATATACACAAAGAATTAAGTTAAGCACCCCCCCCCCCCCCCCGTTTTTTTACAACCTCGCACATTACAAGTTTGTTGTCGTCAAAACAGTGTAATATACCCATGATATTGCTATATTTTCTGGAGAAGTGATATTATGGTCACATAAAAACATAACAATCATGCCGTTTTCAATATTTTATTCTGAATAATTTAAGGTGAAATTTTTGGGGAATTTTAGGCATATTTTCACCTCAATTTAAGTATGGAGCTATAGGTCCATCACGGACAGTGTGGATGACGTTTATGTTTTCTAACGTACAGTCATTGTTCTGAGAAGACCTCTAGCGATCTTTGCGTCAATAACGTGTGTAGA
>NC_136265.1:92658111-92703111 GCF_964187855.1 Myxine glutinosa
CTGGTCTCAACGGCTCGTCTCCTCCCATGTCTTTATGCGCGATCCTCGAACGCATATATTAAGCGGGGTCGTGAGACACCCTCGGCCGTTTGGGTCCCGCCCCCGTGCTCTGTTTGCAGCCTTATTTGGTAACGGAGCTGAACAGCTCCGCCCTTGCGGCGAGCCAAGGTCACGCCTCTTCTCGGCGACCCCGCCCTTCTTGTCCAACACAGAGCGCATGTTCAAAATGGCGGCGAACGCCGCTTTCAAACCAAGGCCAGTTGAGAGGGCGCGCACCCCGCGCTTGTCGAGCTGCTTTGCAGAGAGATAGAGAGTTTGCTGGGGTATGGAGTTATTGAAGGGGAGCTCTCCTTATTTGTTAATGCAACCTAGTGTCAATCTAGTGGACACAGAGCCTTAATTAAACATAGAATAGGAAATAATTAGCAAGATGATTCTAAGATTGGCTGCGTGTTGTGATGGCCTCGGGTGCGATATTTAATAATTAATAAAAGGGGATTATATTACTCAGGGGGATATTTACAAGTGAAGGGGGTTCCCAAATCTGTAACAATATATTATATATATAATATATATATAAAATATATATATTCTATTGTTACGGATCTCTACGTCGGCCTTTTTCCCCTTAAGAAGGGGGGATTAATCCCCTTGTTTATGACTGACCGACGTGAGTCCTGAAGTTGCTCGGCTCTCTCCGGAGAGGCAGGTGAGCAACCCCGTTTGCGACCGCGGACAAGATGTTAATTGCCGAGCGGATTAGCAGCCGCGGCACGAACCATTAGCAAGTAACTGACCCGATTCTTAACGTTGGCCAAATCGTGCCACAGGTATTCAATTGAGAAAAGACAAGGACGAACGGATGTGAGGAAACCAGAAGGTAAGGTAGGAAGAACAGGATTCATTACTAACTAATTATGTACAAGTCAAAAGTAACCAAGGAGGAGGAAAAACGAAAATAAAGACAGAAGGAGGAGAAGACACAGTGCAAATATTAACTTATCTATACAGGCTTAACTTAAACCCCAGGACAAGACAGACAGAACGAACTCACTCACACGAATAGGGAATTGCAGATTGGATTGGCTGGAGGGATCAGAAGGTTCAGGTGGTCCACAGAACGGGCGATAGGGAGGTCCGAGGGTCGCGGCACGACGTCGGGGTTCGCGTGCACGCACTTGTTCTTTTGGAGGTAGGTTCCGGCAGTTGCCGTCAGCGCTGGTTGGTATTGCAAGCAGGGCGTGCCGATTCTCATTCCCCGCAGGACGTTCGCGCCAAGCAGAATGAACAATCCTCCCCACTGGTGTTCCTTGCTCATGCACCTCGCTTCACAGAACTTCTCAATCTGTGCTCCCTCACTCATCTGAACTCAACTCAACTCCCGGTGGACTGCGGTGGGGTGGCTCCGGGCGACGGGTTATATATCGCCACACCCTGGAACGTTCGCGAAACTCCCCGATCGTTCTCTCTCCGCCCTCTCAAGCCAAACCCCTCGTGCTTGGTTGGTTGGTCGGGGCTGGCTCACTCCTCCCCCCTATGATGAGGTGGAGACACGCCTTTCTTCTCCGAACTGGCCGCGTGCTCAATGGCGGCAAATGGAGTTGGAAATGGAGGCTTTGGGGAATTTGAAAAGGGAACTATCTTATGTCATTTGGTGCAATGCAGAGTCCAACTAGTGGGGAACAGAGCCTTAAACTACATAGAATAAGGAGATAACTATCGAGGGAAGCCTATGATTTGCTACGTTCATGCGATGGACTAGCTACGGTGCACTCATTTCAATTAACAGCCAATTAGAGGGGAAATGTACATAGGAAATTTTAATACTAAATTTACAAAGTGAAGGTTCTAAAAATCGTAACACAGCACCCTCATTCCTCACGGCACGTCTCGGGCCGACAAAACTTTACTTAGTGTGACACATAGGTGTAGTTCCCTCTATAATTAACTTGACCCTGAGTGCAACAGTTTTAAAACACAAATAAGTATGTCCCCCTGCTGCATTGCACCCTATCTAACAGATTCACGCCCACAGGATAACCGAATTGCGGAATGGTTCTCAAACTAAACATGAATGGTGGGGAGCATTATTTACAAATGACGCTGATTGTATTTACAAAACGGAACCCAGGACCTGCGATTGTTCTTTTGGGGGGGAGACAGCCTGCGCTGCATCGACACAGCAGCACCAACAAAGAGCACCATAAAGCCCCATAAAGCACCATAAACGCACCAGTCAGTGCACAGTCACCACAGTTCATAATAAAGAAAAAAACAAACCCCTGCTGGTGGTCTTCCTCTTCAGCTCCCTCTGCTGGCCAATGTTCTTCCAGATGTTGTCTCTCTTCGTCTTCTTGCTGGCGGCCTATTTGGACATAATAAAAGAATGCACGAAACGTGTCCACTTTTTATTTATGGCCCAGAGGGGCCGACTATGGGTGGTTCACCTCTGTGGCATCGGTGCCACGTCACCGAGGTCTGCAAGCAAGATCCTGGGACATCGTGGCCGGTTCCAGCAGAGGGGCCATGCCCCAACCCGTGGAGTCCATGAGTGGTGCTCAGCCACAGACATGTGGTCCATAAGTGGTGCATCGATGCAGGCAACTGGTTGCGGGGGTTCGGGCACACAATGGCGGACTCCCGCACGCTCCCCTCGGTGCCCAGAGAGCACGATACATGGGTCGGGGGAAGGAAGACAGAGGGCAGGTTAGCGAGGGGTAAGGGCGCAAGGGTACACACCAATAAAGGCAATGCAAGGTGAGGTGCGTCTGGAGACTGAGCGGAGAAAAGCTCGTCCCTACCGTACGTCACCCCCCCCCCCCCGTTACCTGTTCTACCCTTGCCCCTTACCCCCGTATGTACCAAAAATCTACACCCTTACCAATTCGTCACGACTGTCTCGTCTTCCCCATATTTCCCCTAATACCAAATTCGTCAACACAATCCCTCTAATCCAAAATTTGCCATCACCAATTCATCATCAATCCCTCTTAAGGAGGAAGAGATGGAACAACAAAGCACAATGTCTCACCCACGTCATGATGCGTCTCACATTCCAAACATTTGGACAAAAATAATAAAAACATGGCATGGTGCGGAGTGGTGTCACCTCAGGTGAGTGGATGAAGATGGTGCAAGGAGATTTCAATCCTATCTACTTCCTAAATGACTAACACATTTTACACTATCCGGGGTCTTTCCCTGCCAATCCATTGGCCATCTTACTCTATGCGGTTTTAAGAACCAAATTCCCATTGACCAAACTGTGGTGCTTCATCAATTTGGGGTCTCACTCCCCCGATTCAACTCCCGGTGCCTTTGCACAATTTCAGGACTGGGTCGTGTGGCTCTCCCAGAAGGTCTACCCACCTGCACACCTCCACCACTGCAGTTGCCTCCGAGCTTACCTGCTCCTTACCCTAACCTATCTAACTGGGGAAGGCCCTCTGGCGCTCTCTCCACTCGGTGCCCTCTCTGGCACTGGGCTACCCGGGTCCGTCCTCTGGATCCTCGGGCCCCATCCACAACTCTACCCGCTCCCAGAGCCCACCTGCGGCCTCACCTGGCCGACATCCTAACAGTGGCGGAGTGCCCATTTAACTACACACACTAACAGGCCACACGCCCAGCCATTTCCACATCACTAATGCACCCATCCAAACACCATTCTTCCACCAACGCACCACAGATGCCAATATCCAACCACAATTTACCTACTCCCTCTACCTAACTCTTAAACTACCCTCCCCGGGTATTCGTGATGGGGTCCATCCTCCCCATTCACACCTTCGCACCATCCACTCCACTCCACAGTTTCCACCATACTCACTCCACACCATCCATTCCATACTCCATATATTCCATACTCCATGTATTCCACACAACCATTCTCCATACACCTGTATTTGCACACCTGTGCCATCACTCCTAGTGCTTCCTGCACCCTCCTTCCTCCCAAGCCCATTTGCTCAACACAACACACAATCACCATTACTCACTCATACACTGCTCCATACACCTGTTCACTTGCACACCTGTGCAATCACACCTGGTGCCACCTGCACCCTCCTTCCTCCCAGGCTCCTTAAATCACTCCATACAATGCACAACCACAATTGTTCCTCATGCACTGCTCCATACACTTCCACACTCAAACACACGGCATCATCTGATCTACCTGGTGCCCTGCTAAAACTCGGTGCTCCCCGTCTTCCCTTTAAACTCAGCACATCCCACGTCATTAACAACCATTCTAACCTCTCTATGTCCCCAACTACCTGTCCAATGTCGCTACTTACCTCTACCGTTACCTGTGGTCAATCTTCTCTAGATCCCTACCATTTTAACCTAACCCTCCCAGGCTAGTTTTCACTGCCAAACCCCATAAACCTATAGCTCATGTGCCCCGTTGTGAGGGATGGCAAAGTTGCCATCCCACCACATCGGGCATCTCTCACTACCAATTTTGCCATCAAATTCCAACCAATCAAAATTTGCCAATCACTGCCAATCATTCTACCAATCATCAAATTTTGCCAAACACTTCTGCCAATCCTATTCACCATTCTACACATCGGATCAAAACACTATTATCATCACAGTCCACTATATCTGAGCCTCGGTGTGTCATGACATCATTAAAACTCGGCTTCGCAAAGCCGAGCAATGAATTTGGGTGGTTTGTTTGCCTGCAGGTTGAATCCGTCCGGCATTCGGTTCAGGGGAGGCGGTTTGGTCGGGCCGAGATTCCACGCACCATCTCGGCACGGCACCTTCCGGTCCCCGGCCCGATGGCTCAATCTCGCCCTGTCGGAACCACGCCCCCGCAAGGGGGCACCGTCCGCTTCCTCCTAGCTGCCCCTGAACCGGACCGGTCGCCTTGCCCGACAAGGCCCGGACTCGACCGTGCGGGGCAGAGCCAGGCCCGAATCGGCCACAACGCTTTGAAGAGAAGCGACACAACACCAACCCACGCCGGGCCTCACATCCAACTAAGCGCACCGTGCCCCGAGTGCTCGCGTCGGCTAACCGTTGCCCGAAACGCTGCCCCGTTTAACGTCGATGCCTTACTCGTGTCAGGTAGCAGATTTGTTACTGCATAAGCTCTGTTATAAATGTCGTTTGACTGATGTGTTACTGCATAAGCTCTGTTATAAATGTCGTTTGACTGATGTGTTACTGCATAAGCTATGTTATAAATGCTGTTCGAAAATGTTATTTCATAGTTAATAAAAAGGTTTTCGCTTTGCCATAGTTTAAAATGAGAAAATACTCGCTTCATCTGTGCAGAACAGATGGCTTCGTTGTATACGTGTGTTCCTTACAGGCTAGATAGCCTAGTCATAAACTCTCTCCTTGATCCGCAGACGGCGCCTCGAGCCGCGGGCAGGAAAGCGGCTTATATGCGTGTGGAATGTGAAACTTACGTAGGATGCGTGAATTGTAGACATAGAGACTGTTAAAACATTAACTAAATACTTCGTATAATCAAAGTGACGCTTGAGTTACAATAAATATGCTCTGGGTTTAAGTTTAAATGAGAAAGTGAGCTGGAAGGTACATTCAACACCTGGAACTCATCAGAACGCCCTCATACATTTTATGGCCTTATCAGAACCAGGAATGCAATCCCCCTTCAGTGAGTTATATTTTCTGTCACCTCGGAGCCTTGAAACCACATCTGGTCCGGATCCTAACGGTGCGTGCTTCACTCCTCCAAGACGAAAGGACGGATGACGGTGGGGGGCTTGGCCCACTGGGGATGACGGTGGGAGGACCCTTTGCAAGTTCCTTTGTCTTTCCGGACTCTAGCGGAGATTCTCTGATAAAGCGTGTCCCTATATAAATGAACTGTGAATCGATGTGCAGTTAGGAAGGTTGACATGGCATGATGGTCCTTCGTGCTGTAGACGTCTCCGTTTTCCTCCAGATCTGTGTAATTGGTATTTAATAAAAGTTCGTCATTCTCAATTTGTTGGTGGTATTCTGTTACGATCAAGGCGTCCTCCCCACACTCGCATACGCGACCCTTTTCACACTCACAAAACCTGGCGTCTCGGCGCCTCCAGTGCATCCCACACACTCCGTCCATTCCACCACCGCACTCCCTGTTACACACCACACCTCTCGTGCACACTCGCCGTTCGCACACCTCCTTAACACACCTCGCGCACCGTCTTGCGCACTCTCCCTCGGTACGTACTCCGTACCACTCACCATGGGTGTGCACTCTCGCATCCACCCACTCACGCGCTTCAATGGGCTCTCCCACCCCCGTGCCACAACCAACTCAAGTGTGCTTTCTCGCACACTCTCGCCGTTCATCCCAAACGTGCATCCTCGCACCCGCTCCTCCACCAACTCACTCCCCGAGTCACTCTCACCCTCGCACGTACACTCCGTATCGCTCTCACTCTGTGTCACACTCCGTACATTTTATAACACGCTCACTCTTTGACGCACACTTTTTCCTCACACGCGTGCCATTCGCTTTAACACAACACACAAAGGACCGTCCACGAATGCCCGGGTGTTCGCGATCCCAAGCGCGCGACAATTCTCTTCGCGCCAAACACTCTGCCGAAAAACCTCTTAGCGCCATACACAGCACGACTCACCTTTGGGATCCTTTTCTCCACGCGCACTTGCAAATCTTTATAAGGATTAGCAAGTACGGCATCAGGATGTGAACTTAGACTTTGCACATAATCTATTTCTTCCCTCTGCTGGTGATTTTCTAATTCTGCCGTCTCTAAAAGCCCGATTTTAACTATTTCTTTTTCTTTAACGACCGCTGGCTTTATTAAAATTCCCTCTACTTCAGCGGTTGCTGGCTGCCCCATACCCAAGGTCGCGATCTCTATACCCGCCATTTTACCCGCGCTTTGCTCCGACTCGCTCAAGCCGCGCTCCTTGACCCGCTTTACCTTGTTGTGCACCCGTGTGCCCCTCCCGCTCAACCTGCGGTTAACCTCCCTCTCGGCTTCCCTCACCTCATATGCGGCTCGCCCCCTCGCCAACCCCTCATTAATTTCTTTGGCTTGGCCAATTATGCCCCCCAGTTTGTCCCCTTTTATTCTATTACAACACCCTTCAATTACATTTCCCAGCCACTTGTTGCTTTCCCTCTCCTCATCCGCCTTGGCCATGAAAGCCTGCATTTGCTGCATGAATAGGCCCCAGTCCATCGGCGGCGCTGCTACGGTCACAGATGCGGCGACATTTGGTGCCGCTGCAACATCGTGCACGAGGGCGCCATCTTGTGCGCCTGAAACCTCTGCAACCACATCCTCACTGCTCTCCTCCTCCATCATTACTCCTACCTCCTCCCTGGGGTCCTGGGTTGATTCTAACCCCTCTAACTCTACCCCCACCGGCACCCGATCGCCTTGATTATCCATGGCACGATTTTAAATTTAAGATGTTCAATAAAATCAAATCTTGGACCACTCGTAATTTTGAGTGCACTCAGCGCACTTCGGGTCCGAATCTCACTCCTGGCACCAATTGTTACGGATCTCAACGTCGGCCCTCTTTCCCCTTAACAAGGGGGGATTAGTCCCCTTGTGCGCGACTGACCGAGGTGAGTCCTGAAGTTGCCCAGCTCCCCCCTGGGGAGGCAGGTGAGCAACCTCGTTCGCGACCGCGGACAAGATGTTAATTGCCGAGCGGATTAGCAGCCGCGGCATGAACCATTAGCAAGTAACTAGACGTGATTCTTAAACGTTGGCCAAAT
Organism: Myxine glutinosa; assembly: GCF_964187855.1. Classification (NCBI taxonomy): domain Eukaryota; kingdom Metazoa; phylum Chordata; class Myxini; order Myxiniformes; family Myxinidae; genus Myxine; species Myxine glutinosa. The sequence goes on from NC_136265.1 coordinate 92,665,847, forward strand.
CGTGCCACAGGTATTCAATTGGGAAAAGACAAGGACGAACGGATGTGAGGAAACCAGAAGGTAAGGTAGGAAGAACAGGATTTATTACTAACTAATTATGTACAAGTCAAAAGTAACCAAGGAGGAGGAAAGAAATGAAAATAAAGACAGAAGGAGGAGAAGACACAGTGCAAATATTAACTTATCTATACAGGCTTAACTTAAACCCCAGGACAAGACAGACAGAACGAACTCACTCACACGAATAGGGAATTGCAGATCGGATTGGCTGGAGGGATCACAAGGTTCAGGTGGTCCACAGAACGGGCGATAGGGAGGTCCGAGGGTCGCGGCACGACATCGGGGTTCGCGTGCACGCACTTGTTCTTTTGGAGGTAGGTTCCGGCAGTTTCCGTCAGCATTGGTTGTTATTGCGAGCAGGGCGTGCCGATTCTCAATCCCCGCAGGACGTTTGCGCCAAGCAGAATGAACAATCCTCCCCACTGGTGTTCCTTGCTCATGCACCTCCCTTCACAGAACTTCTCAATCTGGGCTCCCTCACTCATCTGAACTCAACTCAACTCCCGGTGGACTGCGGTGGGGTGGCTGCGGGCGACGGGTCATATATCGCCACACCCTGGAACGTTCGCGAAACTCCCCGATCGTTCTCTCTCCGCCCTCTCAAGCCAAACCCCTCGTGCTTGGTTGGTTGGTCGGGGCTGGCTCACTCCTCTCTCCTATGACGAGGTGGAGACATGCCTTTCTTCTCCGAACTGGCCGCGTGCTCAATGGCGGCAAATGCAGTTGGAAATGGAGGCTTTGGGAATGGAGGCTTTGGGAATGGAGGCTTTGGGGAATTTGAAAAGGGAACTTAATCGTTGCGGATCTCAACGTCGGCCTTTTTTTCCCCCTTAAGAAGGGGGGATTAATCCCCTTGTGTGCGACTGACCGACGTGAGTCCTGAAGTTGCCCAGCTCCCTCCGGAGAGGCAGGTGAGCAACCTCGTTCGCGACCGCGGACAAGATGTTAATTGCCGAGTGGATTAGCAGCCGCGGCACGAACCATTAGCAAGTACTAGACCCGATTCTTGAACGTTGGCCAAATCGTGCCACAGGTATCCAATGGGGAAATCACTAAAACGAAACGGATGTGAAGAAACCAGAAGGTAAGGAAGAACAAATATAATTTATTACTACTATTTACACAATCAAAGGAACCAAGGAGAAGGAAAGATACAAAAATTAAGACAGAAGGAGGAGAAGACACAGTGCAAATATTAACTTATCTATACAGGCTTAACTTAAACCCCAGGACAAGACAGACAGAACGAACGAACTCACACGAATAGGGAATTGCAGATTGGATTGGCTGGAGAGATCAGAAGGTTCAGGTGGTCCACAGAACGGGCAATAGGGAGGTCCGAGGGTCGCGGCACGACATCGGGGTTCGCATGCACGCACTTGTTCTTTTGGAGGTAGGTTCCGGCAGTTGCCGTCAGCGCTGGTTGGTATTGCGAGCAGGGCATGCCGATTCTCATTCCCCGCAGGACGTTCGCGCCAAGCAGAATGAACAATCCTCCCCACTGGTGTTCCTTGCTCATGCACCTCCCTTCACAGAACTTCTCAATCTGTGCTCCCTCATTCATCTGAACTCAACTCAACTCCCGGTGGACTGCGGTGGGGTGGCTCCGGGCGACGGGTTATATATCGCCACACCCTGGAAGGTTCGTGAAACTCCCCGATCGTTCTCTCTCCGCCCTCTCAAGACAAACCCCTCGTGGTTGGTTGGTTGGTTGGTTGGTTGGTCAGGGCTGGCTCACTCCTCCCTCCTATGACGAGGTGGAGACACGCCTTTCTTCTCCGAACTGGCCATGTGCTCAATGAAGGCAAATGCAGTTGGAAATGGAGGCTTTGGGAATAGAGGCTTTGGGGAATTTGAAAAGGGAACTATCTTATGTCATTTGGTGCAATGCAGAGTCAACTAGTGGGGAACAGAGCCTTAAACTATACACAAAGAATTAAGTTAAGCACCCCCCCCCCCCCCCCGTTTTTTTACAACCTCGCACATTACAAGTTTGTTGTCGTCAAAACAGTGTAATATACCCATGATATTGCTATATTTTCTGGAGAAGTGATATTATGGTCACATAAAAACATAACAATCATGCCGTTTTCAATATTTTATTCTGAATAATTTAAGGTGAAATTTTTTGGGAATTTTAGGCATATTTTCACCTCAATTTAAGTATGGAGCTATAGGTCCATCACGGACAGTGTGGATGACGTTTATGTTTTCTAACGTACAGTCATTGTTCTGAGAAGACCTCTAGCGATCTTTGCGTCAATAACGTGTGTAGGACCCACGTGATCGGATCACTGACTCAACCCTACGTCTCATAGACCCTGTAAGCCGTCATATGCGTTGCTGTGGCAGGTTGTTCCATTCCCGATGTAATGCACGTTCCAATTCATCCAGATTGGCTATTGGAGGGACCATCTTCGCAATTTGTCGTCCCAACATGTCCCAAACGTGCTCGAGGGGGTTCAGGTTCAGGACAGGATTAGGGGGTGCTTAACTTAATTCTTTGTGTATATATACCTCGACTCACCAAGATGTTTAAAACCCAAAATTTCCACAACTCTTCCTACACTCACGAAGATGTTTAAAACCCGAAATCTCCACAACTCTTCCTACACTCACCAAGATGTTTACAACCCAAAATTTCCACAACTCTTCCCCTACTGACGAAGATTTTTAAAACCCCAAATCTATGCCATCTTCCTCCACTCACAAACACGTTTAAAACCCAAAATATCCACAACTCTTCCTCAACTAATGAAAATGTTTAAATCTCCAAATCGCCACAACTCTTCATCGACTCACGAACATGTTTAAAACCCCAAATATCCACAACTCTTCCTCCACTCACGAAGAGGTTCAAACAACCGAATCTCCACAACTCTTCCTCCACTCACGAAGATGTTTCAAACCCCAAATATCCACAACTATTCCTCCACTCACGAAGAGGTTCAAACAACCAAATCTCCACAACTCTTCCTCCACTGACGAACAGGTTTAAACAACCATATCTCGACAACTCTTCCCCCACACACGATGATGTTTAAAACACCAAATATCCAAAACTCTTCACCGACTCACAAAGATGTTGCAAATCCCAAATCTCCACAAATCTTCCCCTACTCACGAAGATGTTGAAAACCCCAAATCTCCACAAATCCTTCTACCCACGAAGATGATTAAAACCCGAAATCTCCACAAATCCTTCTACCCACGAAGATGATTAAAACCCGAAACCTCCACAACTCCTTCTCCTTACGAAGATGTTGAAAACCCCAAATCTCCACAAATCCTTCTACCCACGAAGATGATTAAAACCCGAAATATCCACAACTCTTCCCGGACTCAGGAAGATGTTGAAAACCCCAAATCTCCACAAATCTTCCCCGACTCACGAAGATGATTAAAACCCGAAACCTCCACAACTCCTTCTCCTCACAAAGATGTTTAAAACCCGAAATCTCAACAAATCCTTCTGCTCACGAAGATGTTTAAACCCATAATTTCCACAACTCTTCGTCTATTCACGGTCACGACTCACCTTGGAAAATAGTTTCTGTCGGCGTGCATTTCCCGTGAACCAGATCCACACTTGATCCACACTTGACCCACACTTGACCCACACTTGATCCACACTTGAACCACACTTGATCCACCCTTGATCCACGATGGGTTACCAACTAAAATATCCCCAAGGAGCGGCAAATGGCCCTAATGTAATGGCGCCCAATGTTTTGAATTGTTCAGAATCGCCTGACGGCGCTTTTCATTTAAAAAAACACATCATTTGGGGGTTTTACAAACAAGAACAAGGTGCTCATATGTTAAACCATGGATATGCTCTTTGACATTGATCGCTTGTTCTCGTTTATACACCAGACACCACCCAAAGTGTGTTTCGCTCGTTCTCGTTTATACACCACCCAAAGTGTGTTTCGCTCGTCCTTGTTTATTTACCACCCAAAGTATATTTCGCTCGTTCTCGTTTATACACCACCCAAAGTGTGTTTCGCTCGTTCTTGTTTATAAACCACCCAAAGTATGTTTCGCTCGTTCTTGTTTATACACCGTGCAAAGTAGGTTTCGCCCGTCCTTGTTTATAAACCACCCAAAGTGTGTTTCACTCGTTCTCGTTTATACACCACCCAAAGTGTGTTTCGCTCGTCCTTGTTTATATACCGCCCAAAGTAGGTTTCGCTCGTTCTTGTTTATAAACCACCCAAAGTGTGTTTCACTCGTTCTCGTTTATACACCGCCCAAAGTAGGTTTCGCTCGTCCTTGTTTATTTACCACCCAAAGTGTGTTTTGCTCGTTCTTCTTTATACACCACCCAAAGTGTGTTTCGCTCGTTCTTCTTTATACACCACCCAAAGGGTGTTTCGCTCGTCCTTGTTTATTTACCACCCAAAGTATGTTTCGCTCATTCTCGTTTATACACCGCCCAAAGTAGGTTTCGCTTGTTCTTGTTTATAAACCACCCAAAGTAGGTTTCGCTCGTTCTCCTTCCTGAACTAAGATAAGCGTTGATCATTTCGACAATTTCTCCGAGTTACCAATCATTCCGATCGTTTGTCAAACAAACCCCTGTTCTTCCCCTTTATTTTGGCCGAATGCATGTGAGTGAGTGTGACATTTTTTTTTTAATGAGTTCCACTGGAACTTTCTGATGTGAATGATTCTGTGTGATGTGAAAATGACTGATGACGGGAGTCATCCTGGACTGGAAGCCAGATGAGCCAGATGACTGGAGAAATGACTGATGTGAAAATGACTGGAGTCAATACCTCCAATGATTTTTCGGGTGACACCGTCACAATTTCGGTCTTCGAGGCCGGCCGATAGGCAAACTGTGACCGGAAGGGACGAGGTTCTCCTGACCACGTGGCCCTTGACTTGGTTTGTCCGCACAATGTGGGCGCTTTCAGGATGAACTTTAGCCGGGGAGCGTTTGGGCGCCCCGGTCTGATACTGCCGCCCATGCGCAGAACAACTTGTGAGTGCACGTGGGTCCCGGCGGTCCCACTGGCCTAGCGCTACCATGTTTAGACAGTGAACTCCGTCCCCGGGCACCACGTCTGACTCTCTTATTCAGGGAGACATGGCGACGTGGGCACGGTAGGACACCCGCGGAGCCCCGGCGGACCAGGGACGCGTGAGCCTACGCGTTAGCGTGCTACGGCGGAATCAACGGCTTCGGCCACGGCCGGGCCGATACTCGGCCCGGTCGCCCGGAAATGAACTGGTTCGCCGCCCGCGCTAGAGAGGTCGCGGGGCGACTGAGATGTATTAACAAATTAGTTAATTAATTTGAGATGTCCGATTTCTAGTGTTTGGAAATTTGGAAGAGCTTGACCCTAGCCTTTCCCTTGCGAGGGCAAGGAGGAACTTAACACTTGACACTTAAGCTTAGTTTGAAGTACACCCTGCCAGCGCTCCCGGTGGGACGGCAGGGCAACCAGAAGGGACGAGGTTCTCCTGACCACGTGGCCCTCGATCTGGGAAGCGAGAGGCGTTCCATTAGTGGACGCGCCCCTCACGCCCGACTTTTGGGCGGCCCCGGCAGGCCGTTTGTTTTGACGTTCCGTGACAGGCCCCGCACCCCCACCTCCGGGCCGACCGGGCGACCGGCATGAATCCCGGTGTCCCGATCCGAACCTTCAGAGCGGGCTGGCTGGGGAGTGACTGGCACCCCGTACCTGCACTTTCCGTCCCTGCGGTCCCAAATACCGGAACCACCCGAATACCACTTTATTCGACAAAATGAGGTGCGGCCTACAGCCTTAGAAAACCAACCCTATATAAGTCAATACCTCCAACGACACAGGCGCGCATTCGATACACGCATTTGATACACCAAAATCATCGCCACGATCTCACGAGTTGATGAGGCTAATTAACTGCATACAATCCGGAAGAAGTTCCCATGTTTTGAATGTGCGTAAAGTTCAGGTTATAGCGAGAAGTGGTATATATAGAGCAGATTATCAGTTTCTTCGTGCTTCCACGACATGAAATTCTAATTAGAAAATAAATAACAAAAACAATGATAACATTGTGACAAATCCTATATTAATTAATACCAACAATAATAACAACGATAATAATAGTTGCATCATTTGGCAACAATAATAATATCGAACGGTAACGTTTTGTTTCGCTGTGCGGGAACCATAGAGTTTTATTACAGACGAGAGGGCGGACTCGCTATTCTGCGTACAGAACTCACTGAATTGAAAATATATTTTCAATTCAGTGACAGAACGCGGCCGCCATGTTTTGGGGGTGGGGGAGGTGGCAACAAGTCGAGTCCCTGTATAGCAAAGATCGTAAAGCGGAGTAACCGCTTCACTGCTCAGGACGCCTTACAAGTGAAGTAACCATACAAATGCATTCCAAAATATGCTTTTAGTTGATGTCATGACCATCCCAAAGTTTTACTTGTGCATTACTTTCTGTGCTTTCCTGTTTTTTCGCTGTTTGCGTAATTCCATCAGGTTTCTGTTCCTGAATTTCAGCGCATAGTGAATACGCAAACTCACAAAAGTACAAACAATTTTTGATTTCACTTGGTCCCTGCATAGTTCTCGTTCTCTGTACTCAAATAGATTGCTGTGATTCTGAGATGGGGAACGAGACGCCATTGTTACCATCTGGAACATGTGTGTTGTGAACAGCTTCCGGGTTGTTGGCGAGCACAAGCTCACTCTGCCTGCCTGCTAAAATGGCCGCCGAGCGCGTCCATTGGAGACTTCACTGTTTCGCACGAGTGGGCTATCTTGCCCCGCTTTACGATCTTTGCTGTAAAGTCTCTTTTGTCTCCATCCAGGGACTCCAGCAACAAGTTCACGGATGCGCACACCAACGCTGTGGTGTCGAAGAACGAGTGGCCGTTTAAAGTTGATTTTTATTATTTGTTTCTTTTTTCTTTAATTTAAACGAACAATATAGTCATTGCCACTATTTTGTCATACATTAAAGCAACAATCTTGATTGAAGTTGGCAACCACACGAACGAACGAACGATACATTTATTTACCTAAAAAAAAGTTCTATTTTCCTGATTATTAATGGTGTAAAACAGTTCATTATAAAACACCCATGATAAAACTAAGTCATACTCGGTCATGTGCACATTCACTCTGCTCACTGCAACGGGAAGGGGGCACAGTCACACTTATGTGCTGATAGTATAAAACTGCAACATAAAAAACTGAGGCACAGTGACAAGAAAGATCACTTTCATATGAAATTGAATTAATTGCAACTTCATTTATAATTTCAACCTTAATTAAAATAATAATAATAAAAATAAATACAAAATCAACCACCCAACCACCCAACCAACCAGCCAACCAACCAACCAACCACCATACCAAACACAAACAAACAAACAAACAAAGAAGACGTCATGCGCAGCACGACACTTGCAAAATTGGTGGATTTAAAACTTATTAAATGTGCCAAAAATAAACAAATAATAATAAATAAAAAAACACTCGTGTCACGCCAACTTGCTGTCAATGACGCACACGAAGTGAACCTCTCAACTACTTGGGAGCACAAGCGTGTGCCTGATATCCCTCTGGCACAGTGCCAAGAGGGGGTAACCGAGCCTGCGTGGGAGACCTTGGTTCCCCAATCCCCATTGAAAGTAAACAAGTTGAAAGTACATCTCACTGTCTGATAATATGGACCAACTTCTATCTACCCATCCCAACTCTCTCTTCCTCATATGTGGTGATTTCAATTGTCACCATGCCAGTTGGCTGGGTGTGGGTACCTCTCTCACCAGCCATGGCTCTTCAGCAAAGGACTTCTGCGACTCACTGGGACTGACACAATCTGTCAATTTCCCGACCCGGATCTCAGTCAACAGAGCATCTTCTCTTCTGGATTTGGTTATGACAAACTTCCCTGAAAATGTCTGCTGCTCTTCTTCTGCTCCAATCGGCTCATCTGATCATGTGCTTGTCAAAGTGGACATCTCTCTGACCATTCTCAGAGAGCCTCCTCAGCGTCGACGAGTCTGGCATTTCACTCAGGCCAACTGGCACGGTCTTCAAGCAGCCATCAATCATCTGGACTGGTCTCCCATCTCTACCGCCTCTGACATCAACTCATCCTGGGAATTCTTTCAAAGTAAATTGCTCTCTCTCATGCACAGATTTATACCATCTCGTCTTCAGTTGTCATACCCTTCCTCCCGTCCATGGTACACGGAATCTTGTGGTGAGGCTGTTGCCCTGAAACAACTTGCTTTCGTCTCCTGGAAAGCAAATCCAACAGAAGGAAATCTCATTTCCTTTCACAAAGCCCGAAACAAGTGTGTGTCCACCCTCAGGAGAGCCAGGAAACAATATCTCACCATTCTCAAGACCGAACTCTCTTATCTGTCTCCCTCTTCCAAATCCTGGTGGCGTCTGGTCAAATCTGTTTCTGGTGTTTGTTCCCCCTCCATCCCCTCCCTCACCTCAAACGGCTTAACGGCTGACTCCGCACGTGAAAAAGCTGAATGCCTCAACTCTGTGTTTTCCTCTAAATCTTGTGTCCCAAACCCATCCCTCTCTGTACCCACCGTACCCAGTCGTACCCAGCTGCTCCTGGACTCTGTGTTCTTTCCTCCTGACAAGGTGGAAAAGTTTCTGTCAACCCTCGACTCTGATTCTGCAACTGGTCCTGACGGCATCAGCCCACGGGTCCTAAAATCATGTTCTTCTGCTCTTTCACTCCCTCTTTCTGTTCTCTTCACCCTCTCTTTTGCTCAAGGTCATCTGCCATCTGCTTGGAAATCAGCCAACATCACCGGTTTGCACAAAAAAGGTGCAAAAACAGATCCCAGCAACTACAGACCAATCAGCCTTCTCCCAATTATCAGCAAAGTCATGGAATCCATCATTGCTTCAGATATTAAATCTTTCCTCTTCTCCAATGGCTTGATCTCTGATCATCAATTTGGTTTCAGACCTGGTCACTCTACTCTGGACATGCTGCTTCTGCTTTCTCAACAATGGATGGAGGTCCTCAACGCCAAACAGGAAATTAGAGCTGTCTCCCTTGACATTTCACATGCCTTCGATACGGTCTGGCACCCTGCTCTGCTCACCAAACTCTCCTCCTTTGGGATCCATGGAAATCTCCACGCATGGCTGGCGGACTTCCTCTCTGGTCGTAGTCAACGTGTGGCCCTGAATGGGTTTCTCTCATCTCCTCTTCCTGTTCAGGCTGGAGTTCCCCAAGGTAGTGTTCTGGGCCCTGTGCTTTTTCTGGTCTTCATCAATGATCTCTCTGACTCTCTTGAAAATCCTCTCTATCTCTTTGCTGACGACTCTACTCTCTGTCGCTCCATTCCTCATCCCTCAGATCGGCAGTCTGCAGCCTCCTCACTCTCTGCAGACCTGGACAAAATCACAGACTGGTCAAACAAGTGGAACATGTCTTTCAATCCTGACAAATCTCACACTCTTACAATGTCTCTCCGAAAGGACCGACTGGACAACCCTCCCATCTACTTTCTCAACAATCCTCTCCAAGAAGTTCTGTCGCTCAAGCTTTTGGGTCTCACTATCTGCCATGATCTTTCTTGGGAAAACCACATTTCCAAGCTGGCCTCCAAAGCCAGTCGCCGACTAGGCATCCTCCGTCGTGCGAAGTCCTTCCTTGGCACACCTGAGCTCCTCACCACATACAAGGCTTTCATCCGCAGCTCAATGGAATACTGTTCCCCCCTCTGGGCTGGTGCTCCTGCCTCACACCTTGCTCGGCTTCACGCTGTTGAGGCCAAAGCTTTCAGAATCATTGGAATCTCCTGCGATGTAGTCAACACCGAGGGCCTTTCACTCACTCACCGCAGGCAGGTTGGTGGTCTTTCTGTCTTCTACCGACTCCTCTCCGGCCTTGCTCCCCCAGCTCTCTCTGTGCTCTGTCCCCCCAATATTCCTTCAGGTCGCACAAGATCTGCCTGCAACCCTCTTATGGTTAAACTGCCAAAGTCTAGGCTCTCTGCTCACCTTCACTCTTTCATTCCCCTTTTCTCCCGCCTCTGGAACAAACTCCCCCACTCCCTTCAATTCCACTCCTCCCTCCAGGTCTTTAAAACAGCTGTTCACCACTATCTCTTATCTTCCCCCATCGAAAACCTTGATCTTTTCTACCCCCGGTAATTCACCCCAGAGTCCTTGCAGTGTTCATATGTTTTATTCCTCTCCCACCTCCCCCCAAGTCCTCCCGATGTCCCTGCTCTCAAATGTTGTGTTTGTGTCCTTCCCCCTCTTCCCCCTCTCTTTTGTGTCCTTCCTCCTCTCTCCCCATCTTGTCTGCCGCTCCCCTTGTTTTTTGTGTTTTGTGTGTCGGTTTGTCTTTTTGTGTGATTAATGTTAGCTCTTTCACGAGCCTCGATCTTGTATACAAAAAAAAACAAAAAACAAGGGGTTAGCTTTGTGCACATCTTTTTGACAGAAAGCTGACATGCTGATAGTGACATGTAAAGAATTGGATGGATCTCGTCTTAGTTCTTACCTTGTAGGTAATCTTTATCCACAAAATGTTCACTGCACACATGGTGATTTTCTGTTGGATGAAAATTGTCTCTGCTGACGTTGGTTAGCCATTTGGACATCAACTGGCGGTTTTCAAGAGGGAACCTGATGATAAAATGTGATATAAAATAGCATAAATGAAAAAGTCAAGTTGGGAAAGTTGGGTTGGACTTCTTCGATCCTTATTTGTTTAAAATGTCAGCTTAACATGTTCAAACTCAAGACTTTGTGCATGTTAGGATGACATTTTTTTCCAGACATCAATCTCTTAACGGTCTTACACTGCCATTAGGGAGGCATGAACGGATGAAATGTTTCATCATTTCTGTTCGAAACAGGTGAAGTTGGATCCAAACCATCTCGGACCCAACTTATGCCAACTTGGACCCAAATTTGAATTTTTTTTACAAATTGTAAAATGTTGAAATGAAAGAGTGCAACAACTTTTGCGTTGCTTTCTCGTGAAGAATAGACAAACAAATTATTTATTATTAGGGGCTTATTATTTATTTATTTATTGGGGGGGGGGGGGGGGGAGGAGAAGCTTATTTAGGTCCTCGCAAAATTTAAACAATTGAAAAGTCCTACCAAAATTAAAACAAAAATGTAGACAAAATGCAAAAAATTATGTTCTGGAGAATTTTTCCATCAGATTTGTTTATCTATAAAATTACGAAAATTGAAGTGAGAAAAAATTAAGAGTGAATTGTCAACCCTGACCAAAAAAAATTAATTTTACTATTGAGGCCGACATGTATTTACTTTTACTTTTCCATTTTCGCTGAAAAAATTTATTTTTCATTATTAGTACTTTTGTCCCACTTGGATTTAGAAAAAAAAAAGACTTTAAAACAATGATTTTTTTTTTTTTTTTTTTGGATACAAGATCGAGGCTCGTGAAAGAGCTAACATTAATCACACAAAAAGACAAACCGACACACAAAACAATACTTCATGATACTTCATGACAAGAATTAAGAAAGTCACACTGAAAAAAACTCTTGGGTCCAAGTTGGTACTTGGGTCTGAGTTGGTCTGGACCCGAGCCGGTCTGGGTCCCAGATGGTCTGGGTTCGAGGTGGTCTGGGTCCGAGATGATCTGGGACAGCAAGGTCTGAGATGGTCTGGGACAGTCTGGGTCCAAGATGGTCTGGGACAGTCTGGTTCTGAGATGGTCTAGGTCCAAGATGGTCTGGGTCTGAGATGGTCTGGGTCCGAGATGGTCTGGGTCCGAGATGGTCTGTGTCCGAGATGGTCTGGGTCCGAGATGGTCTGGGTCCGAGATGGTCTGGGTCCGAGATGGTCTGGGTCTGAGATGGTCTGGGTCCGAGATGGTCTGGGTCTGAGATGGTCTGGGGCAGTCTGGGTCTGAGATGGTCTGGGTCTGAGATGGTCTGGGTCCGAGATGATCTGGGCGAGTCTGGGTCCAAGATGGTCTGGGTGCAAGATGGTCTGGGTCCGAGATGGTCTGATTCCGAGATGGTCTGGGTCCATCATTTTTATTAGTTCTTTTTTAGTTCATTTTTCGTCCATAGTTCATTTTTAGTGCAAGGCCGAGTGTCATGCTTGGCCACAAAGGCATGAATGGAAAAGTCTTTGTTCCAAAGATTGAAAGAGATGCAAAGAGACATCAACTCTGCCTGTCATGCCTGTGCCTGTCTGGCCCGACAAGCAGGACTGTGTGAGTGTGTGGCTCTCTTTTACCATGGGTCTTTTTGTAATGGTGACAACAATAAGACCCATGACATAAAAGAGAGTCCGACAGCCCTGCTTCTTGTTGTATGCCTGTCCGCCACTCTCACTAAATCTTACCAAATTCCGACCAAAATTTATACTTTTAAAAAGAAAAACACAGAGTACTCACCTGTGAAAAGTAACATCCCTCTTCTGGTTGCTACGATTTGTGCACCCGCAGCAGACACAACTTTTCGGCATCTTGCCACTAGAAAATATTCTCGACACAACTTGGTCATGTACATGTACGTTGTCAACAAATGTTGCTCCCCAAACACATGGCTGCCGGTCTTCCTTGTCGGCACGGGGTCACGTGGAATGTACGCCCTCCAGTCCATAATATAACTCCATGGCGGGAACCAGATCCACGCAGACCTCTTCTTCCACATTCTATTACACGTTACTTCTCTTGAATCTTCTCGATCCCTCCTGGGTAGTTCTTAGATCAGCGATGCCACCCTGTCCTCACTACCCCCTTTCCTCCGGAATCCTTATTACCCCTTACCCTCAGGCGCCCTCCTTGCTTGATTTGTTAACCCACTGGTGCTTCGCTTAAATTTGGTTCGGGATACACGCTCAGGCACCGTCGATGGAGGTCCGCCACATCCAAGGGAGGGGAAGAGGCTTTTCAATTTAGGTGTGCAAATATGCTTACCTCAGCCAATTGTTGCTGGCGCCAACCTCCCCCTTCCCATCCCGAGGAGCCCTCCTCGAACCTGTGGCTGGATGTATCCCACTTCTGACACCATCTGAGGGTCGGTCTTCACTTTATAGGAAAGAAGAGACAAGTTGTAGCAACAGTGGTTTAATAAGAATCAATCAAAACACAATTGTGGAGTGTGACCGAAATGCAGAGCTTATCACGTAAGGCAGTGCAAGTCTGAGCCACACTGAAAATACTCTGAAAAGGCATGTCTTTATATACAACCAAAGTAAGATAGCAATCTCTGCTAATTCTGCAAGCTAAGCAATTTCAAACACAAAAGGGGGAAAGGTTGACCAGCAGCCCCTACCCTTGTCCCATCCATGGAGTGCTGTGCCAGGGAAAAGTGTAGGAGAAGACGCTCGTACTGTTATTGCAACATTCTTTAAGTTCTTATCTCCCCTTGGCAGATGTTTACCAGGCCCTGGCTTTTACAAGGACAGGGATTGTGAAAGTTATCTCCAAGGGCAGCTTGACCAAAGCATGAACTTTGCAAATGTAACCATCAGTATTTTCCTGCAGCATAAGCATAAATGAATTTAGCTGTTAAAGCAAACATTAATTGGACGAGTCAAGAAAAACACAATTAAATGCACGATCCCCACATACACATATACATATCGGGTGGCCTAAGTCACATGGTGTATGAGGCGTTTAAAACCTTATCCCCCACATATGTTTGTCCGTGTGTATGTGTGCATGTATGTATGTATGTCCGTGTGTATGTAAGTATGTGTGTGTGTTGACAAAGTCGCCGGAGGCATTATGTTTTCAGGTTGTCCGTCCGGCTGTCCGCCCGTCCGTGATAGGTTTTCGTCACCGTGATAACTTGAGAACTGCGAAAGGGATCTTCGTCAAACCTGGCACAAGTATGTATCATGAGGTAAAGATGAACCGATTAGATTTTGGGGTCAAGAGGTCAAAGGTCAAAGTCTGTAATATGTCTATATCTTGAGAACGGCTGAAGTGATCCAATTCCAACTTAGTACAGGTATGTATAATGATGATTAACTTCTTAGATTTTGTGGTCAAAGATCAAATCTGTAATGGGTCTATAACTTGAGAACGACTGAAGTGATCCAATTCAAAGTTGGTACAGGTATGTATAATATTGTAAAGAGTAAGTAATTCGATTTTGGGGTCAAAGGTCAATGGTCAAATCTGTAATAGGTCTATAACTTGAGAACGGCTGAAGTGATCTAATTCAAAGTTGGTGCAGGTATGTACAATGATGTAAAGATTAAATGATTGGAAGTTGGGGTCAAGAGGTCAAAGTCTGTAATAGGTCTATAACTCGAGAATGGCTGAAGGGATCTAATTCAAACTGGGTACAGATATGTGTAATGATGTAAAGATCAAATGATTAGATTTTGGGGGGCCTGAGGTCAAAGGCCAAAGGTCATGTCAGGTAAAAATGTGCCAACTTGGGCACAGCTGAATGAATTTAAATCAAACATGATACAAGGATTATAATGATGTAATAATGTGGGCGGAGGCATATCAGTCGACGTCATGATGGAGAAGAGTGCCGTTCTCGTTCATAAATTGAAATGAGTATGTGAATCTTTTTGGTAAAACTTAAGCTTGAATTCCATTGTAAAGATATGTGTGCACAAAATAATTCAATTTAAAACTAATTAAATAATGCAACAATCACAGAACAGAACATGGTTCACAAGGTCGTTGTGAAGATAGCCCTCAGCGATTGAGGCAGTGTTCTGTTGTTTATACACCGCCCAAACAACTATGTGGCATTCTCTCAAGCAGCGTTTTTACCACAGAGGTTACACAGGTCCTTGCTATTTTTTTCAGCTATTTTCTCTCAAAATTGCGAGTTGGACAGGCGACTGGGACAGATTTTTGTGAAGTCAGTGAGAGCATGATAGAGGAGCGGAACGTGTGAAATATTCCGCTGTTTCAGTGTGGGAATGCCCATTTTGCTTTTATGAGCGGGAGAGGGAAGAAGGGAGGGAGAGAGAGTAAAGATTGGACAGATTTGGAAGGGGGGATTGTGGAGTTGTGGGGGGGAGGGGGTTGAAGGCTTGAAGTGGGGGAGTGGATTGATGCGTTAGGGCTGGTAGTGGGAGGACCCAGTGTTGGGGGAAGAAAAAGCAAAAAAGGGACAGAGTTGGAAGGAGGAGGTTAAGTCTTTGTGGGGGGAAGACTTTCAGTGGGGAGGGGGCAGTTGAGAAGTTGTCAGAATTGCATGTGTTAGTTTATTCAGTAAAAACGTCATTGGCCACAGTTGTGTGAGTGTGTGTGTGTGTTTGTGTGTGTGTGTGTCAATGTAAGCAGGTGACACAAACATCCTCCAGGTAAGGTGCTTGTGTGTTTTAAGGCAGGATGATTGAATGAAACCTTTTTGCAAATGGTGTTCGGGTCCCAGTCCTATTCCCGATTCATAAATTATCTCCCTTCTTATCCATCTTGCCCACCTGCATCTCATTCCTCCCCACACCCATTGTTGGTCCTCGTCTGCCTCAATCTCTTCCACGAGCCTTGGCTACACGTATAAAAAGGTAAAATAAAAAGTGTTTCATGAGCTCACATGATTTGCGGAAGGATTTTACACAAATTTTGCATTTGCATGAACATTCTCTTTGTTGGTAATCTTCTTGTTCTCCATTGTGATTTCCACGTGTTTTTTCAGGTGGCATGACCGATTGAAAGATTCTCTACAAAATGTGCATTTGTACGGTCATTCTCTGTTGTGAATTATCATGTGTTGTTTAAGGGTGGATGACTGATTAAAAATTTTTCCACAACTTGTGCATTTGTATGGGCGTTCACCATTGTGAATTGTCATGTGTATTTTCAAGCTGTATGAGCGATTAAAACATTTTCCACAACTTGTGCATTTGTATGGGCGTTCATCATTGTGAATTTGTATGTGTGATTTAAGGTGGCATGACTGATTAAAAAATTTTCCACAACTTGTGCATTTGTATGGGCGTTCACCATTGTGAATTTGCATGTGTATTTTTAGGTGGAATGACTGATTAAAAGATTTTCCACAACTTGTGCATTTGTATGGGCGTTCACCACTGTGAATTTTCATGTGCCTTTTCAGGGTGTATGAATGTTTAAAAGATTTTCCACAACTTGTGCATTCGTATGGGCGTTCACCATTGTGAATTGTCATGTGTGATTTAAGGTGGCATGACTGATTAAAAGATTTTCCACAACTTGTGCATTTGTATGGGCGTTCATCAGTGTGAATCATCATGTGTTGTTTGAGGGTGGATGACAGATTAAAAGATTTTCCACAACTTGTGCATTCGTATGGGCGTTCATCATTGTGAATTTTCATGTGCCTTGTAAGGTGGGATGACCGATAAAAAGATTTTCCACAACTTGTGCATTTGTATGGGCGATCACCATTGTGAGTTCTCATGTGCGATTTAAGGGTGGATGAATGTGTAAAAGATTTTCCACAACTTGTGCATTCGTATGGATGTTCACCATAATGAATTGCCATGTGTGATTTCAGGGTGGATGAATGTTTAAAAGATTTTCCACAAATTGTGCATTTGTATGGGCGTTCATCATTGTGAATTCTCATGTGCCTTGTCAGGGTGTATGAATGTTTAAAAGATTTTCCACAACTTGTGCATTTGTTTGGGCGTTCATCATTGTGAAATTGTATGTGTGATTTAAGGTGGCATGACCGATTAAAAGATTTTCCACAACTTGTGCATTTGTATGGGCGTTCATCATTGTGAATTTGTATGTGTCTTTTGAGGTGGAATGAATGTTTAAAAGATTTTCCACAACTTATACATTTGTATGGGCGTTCATCATTGTCTCCTTTGTGAACCTGGTGAACATTTTTACGTGCAAACAATTCATTTTTCGTTTTGTTGTGTTTGTAAAAAGTCTTGTTTGTTTCAGTTGGCGAGTCCTGCGGGCCTGGGTCTACGCTGTTCATAAAAGTAGGTGCAGTCTCCCTTGCAGATTCAATGGATCCACCTGTAAATACAACATAACGTGACATGTAAAAAAAAAAAAATCCGATATTGCTCAACACTCGTGATATAATTCTGACAAACGTACACAAACATGTACATATTGTTATGTTTGTGGGGATAGGGTATATAATACCACAGTGGAAATAGGATTGCATTGTAATAGTATGGACTGTGTACAGGTGGGAGACATTTCAATGTATTAAGGAGGGAAAACTGTGAGCTTAAGATCGTTTACGTGTCACCACATGGGAGGGTGGCGTTGTGTTGACTCGGTTAGATCTAAGATTAGTTCTCTCCCAGTATGTGATTACCCTCGGTGGTTTTTCCATTTGTTTTTACAATTATAAGATGCCGGCCATATAAACGCACATATTTAACCAATAACAACAACAACAATCGCCGACAGTGTCCGGACATTACGATCGACAAGTAAACCCCACCCCACCAACCGACTAAGGAACAAGGCCACACCCCCAGAGTGGGACGAGGTGCGTGGAAACTATCGTAACCGACAGACCACAACCCAAGCTTCGTCATTCGATAATCTCGCAGTTCACTCTCAAATATCCTATGCCAAGGATTGTGGTCCAATCCCATGAAAACGTGTGTTGGTGTGTATGTGTGTATGTGTGTTGCAACCAATGACAACCTGTCTTATTGTTTTGCAGCCCGTTGGAGTTCAGTTAGCCTTGTGGTTAAGCGTTTGGATGTTTGGCCCACATAATTGGCTTCACAATCTCCACATTGTATGTTGTAGATGACATTCTTTCTGTCACATTTGTTCACGTGGTCTTTTGGCTTTGACAGCTGCGCTCGTAAAGAAACACATGCTTTACAATATGAATCCTGAGCTGCAAATCTTTCGACATGTATTATGTATATATGGACATATGTGCAGGGTGTTCGAAAAAGATTGATACAACTTTGACTTCCTGCCATTTCTTTGTTTTTTTGACCGATACCGTTTTACTTTTCGGGGTTGGGTGGTGTTATTGTGGTATTTGTTCCCTGGGATTTTTAGCTCCGTAACTCAACGATGCCATTGACAGTGGAGCAGAAGACAAAAGTGATGGCTCTGTAGTAAGGTCGATATATGGAAAATACCCCCTCAACCCCCAAAAAATTGCTACAAAAGGTTTCTCAACTGATTCTGGTAGGGTTTAGTGTACTTTATAACATACTAAAAGTTTACCAAAGGAGGACCCCCGGAAAAGTGTTTTTTTCAAGATGGCGTCCAAGATGGCCACCAAAACCTCTTAATGATCATAACTATGTAACTATCAACTCAAATTTGATGATCTTGGTGTCTATCCCTAGGTTTTTGGGGGCAAGGAACACATTAAGACCATTAAAAATGAAAGTGGGCCATTATCTAACAGGTTGAGGGAGCATTTTCCATATATTGACCTGAAGAATGTGTCGAATTGGATCTAACTGAATAACTAATTCTCATCTTTCTCTTTTTCAGACATGATTCAACAATGAGTGCAAGCACAGCCAGTCAAGCTTTTTGTCCAATCTGCAAGGAGGAGATCGAGGATTCCAGTGATAACTGGGTTGCAATTCAGTGGAAGGGGGCGAAGGGAATAAATGAAGCCAGTGTAAAGCGGAAGGACGATCTTGAAGTTGAAGCCAGTACTAAAGTGCATAAAAGCTGTCGTCAACAGTACATAAATGATAAAAACATTAAAAGCCATGTTGCAAAGAAAAGTAGTGGTTCTGTGCCACCAAAGAGAACCACAAGACAATCAAGTGGAGGTTTTGACAGTGAAAAGGATTGCGTATTCTGTGGATGTACAATTGATTTGGACAAGGGACACTTTAGCTGGGTACGGACTGACAAATTTGTGGAGACAATTGTGGAGGTCTGTGAATCCCGTTCAGATGATTGGGGACATACTGTAAAGGGTCGGATTGAATACTATTTACGAGATTTACATGCAGCAGATGGACTTTATCATCATTCGTGTAGTGGAAATTTCCGGTCCTTCAAGTCTGTGCCTTTAGAGTTCCAGAAAGCCCCCGAAGCCAAGCGCAGAAAGTGTGGTCGTCCTAAAGATGAAGATAAGTATGAAGCATTTCAGAAAATGTGTGCTTACCTAGAACTGAACAGTGAGGAACAACTAACTGTTACATCTTTGAGCCTCATAATGAAAGGGTATCTTTGTAATCCTGATTCGGAACCGTATGACAATTACAGTTTGAAAAAGCGTCTTAAAGAACGCTTTAAGGACTCAATTTTTTTTGGTGAAAGAGAAGGCTTGGACGATATTGTTACGATGAGAGAACAAACGTCGCAGATTCTGAGATCATACTACAAGCAAACGTGTCAGGAAGGCGATGAAGAGTCCCAAAAATGCGCTATTATTGAAACTGCTGCTAGGTTAATCAGAAGTGATATAAAATCTCAGGTTTCTACCGTGACGAATCAGTATCCAAGTAGTGATGATTTAAAACTTGATTCAGCCCTATCGTTCATTCCGACTAGTCTGCGGACAGCACTGGAAACATTGTTCGTTGGGAAAGACACAAGACGCAAGGTTGTGGCAGTTGGTCATGCCATAATTCAGGCAGTTCGCCCACGAGCTGTCATTGCCCACGAGCTGTCATAGTAGTGATCTTGTCATCGAACAAACGTTGATGAGGTCTCTGAAGAGCACTGGTGGTCTAACTCGCGGCAGTGGGATGACCGAGGACATGCGAAACCTTTGGACCTTATCTGCACCTGTAACATCCGAGTACAACATTGCAATGCAGGATTTCACAAACCTAACCTATACTACAAGTCCGCAACACAAAGACTCAACTGAGGCGCGCATCAAAAGAGATGCATCTGATCTCGAGAAAATTCGGATAAAGCTTGCAGCCTGCTCACCCTTCACATCTGATCCTACTCTGAGAAACATTGTCAACGGGATAGTGGCTGGGCCAGATGTGAATGTACATGACTTTGAATCGGTTGGAAACAAGATCATTGAAGATATAATCGGAAAGTCGGCATTTACTTACAAATTCAAGCGGAAAGACAGAGCCAAAACCCTTGGGAATATCTCTGCTGTGAAGATTGCTCCTGATCGTACCATTGATCCTGCCCTTCTGTTCCAGCGTTTCCTTCTGGTGTCAAGGTCAGGAGATCTTTCCCTTGAAGAGGTTTTGACGTATGAACTAAGCCCCTACCCTCCAGCCCTCTTTGAGACCAGGAACATTCTTCGAAAAGCAGACAAACCTCAGCTTGCTCAGGCAATTCGAGACCATGCTGCGGACTTATCAAGTGAGGCTGTGATGAACTCTATTCCCAAAACAGATTGTAACGTGCTTGATGGTGGCTCTTTGCTCCATCGTTTACCGTGGAACAAAGGCGACTCATATAATGCAATAGCTGAGTCTTATGCAGACTTCACTGTGAGACATTACGGACAAGCGACAGTGGTGTTCGATGGCTATGGTGAAGGTGCCTCCATAAAAGACAACACACATCAGAGACGAGGAAAAAACCTGCACCCTATTGTTAGTTTCACTGCAGAAACAGAGTTTGCAGGCAAAAAGGACGACTTTTTGTCTCATGACAAAAACAAGGCAGACATGATTGCTCTCATCAGCACAGCACTAACTAAAAGGGGATGCCATGTCATTCAGTCACCAGGGGATGCAGACGTTGATATCGTTAAGGCAACTGTTGAACGATCCCATCATTGCACCACAACGTTGGTCGGTGAGGATACAGATTTGCTGATCTTGCTCCTTCATTACTCCAGAACAGACAATGAGATCATCTACTTCCGTTCTGATGCAAACAAGCAGTCAAAAGAACACAGAGTGTATAACATTAACCTGTTGAAAGAAACTTTAGGAGACGATGTGTGCAATGAGTTGCTCTTTGTACATGCCTACTCAGGATGTGATTCTACTTCAAGGATTTTCGGCATCGGAAAAAAGTCAGCCTTCCAGAAATTAGTGAAATCTGATCCTGTCATGAAGTCCTGTGCTAGTGCATTCATCCTTCAAAACAAATCTCAAGAGGACATATCAGATCTTGGCAAAGACCTGATGGTTGATCTCTTTGGTGGCAAGTCTAATGATACGCTATCATCACTGCGCCATATCATTTTCACCAAAAAAGTGGCAACTGCTCAAGCATTTGTCACTTCTGAACGGCTCCCCCCAACATCACCTGCAACAATATTCCATAGCCAACGTGTGTACTTTCAAATTATGGTATGGATGGGGATGGCAAATGAAATGAACCCAACTGAATGGGGATGGAAACAGGAAAATGATCAGTTAATTCCAATTATGACCCAAAACAATGCTGCGCCTGACGAACTCTTGAAAATTATCCATTGCAACTGTTTGGGGGGATGCAAATCCTCTCGATGCAGCTGCAGACGCTATGGACTCCGCTGCACTGCTGCATGTGGCCCTTGCCAAACTGAAAACTGTGACAATCCAAACAACACTCAAGAGGTCGATACTGAGGAGGAGGATGACACTCAAAACTGAACGCTCTGAAACGTATTCTATGGACAAAGGTGTTTGTGCATTAGGTGACAGCTGAAGGTCATGAGTTCAATTTCATAATGATTCACCAGCTCAGTAATATCCAAAGTTGTCTTAATGTGTTCCTTGCCCCCAAAAACCTGGGGATAGACATCAAGATCATTAAATTTGAGTCAATAGTTATGGACTTGCGGTCATTTGGAGGTGTTGGCGGCCATTATTGACGCCATATTGGATTTTTGTGTTACATATAATGGCCCACTTTCATTTTTAATGGTCTTAATGTGTTCCTTGCCCCCAAAAACCTAGGGATAGACACCAAGATCATCAAATTTGAGTTGATAGTTACATAGTTATGATCATTAAGAGGTTTCGGCGGCCATCTTGGACGCCATCTTGAAAAAAACACTTTTCCGGGGGTCCTACTTTGGTAAACTTTTAGTATGTTATAACGTACGCTAAACCCTACCAGAATCAGTTGAGAAACCTTTTGTAGCAATTTTTTGGGGGTTAAACTGTATTTTGACCTGACTACTGTGGCACCAGACGAAATCATATGTAGACACCCATTCTGCCTGCCGGTTCTGCTGGGAATACGACCTCAGAACACGTGATGGACCCACAAATTGTGCCATTCAACGTATTGTGAAACATTTTGAGCACAAGGGTACACTGCACAACCAGAGCAAGGGCAACAGTGGCCTCGCTTAATATACATAATCTGTCCGCATTAATATACTCTTGTTGTATTCGTATTCGTTTCTTAGATCCTGCTTGATTCAAGTTTAATAAAGCCTGATATTGACCAAAAAGGCTTTTCCATCTGTTACCTGCTCCTCCCCAAACCCCCTGGTCACAGTGCACCTCCGAGCCCCGAGAGGAGTCACTGCAGAAAGATGTGTTATTCTGTGTCAAAAACAATGGTGAAACCACACCAATTGTTACCAACAAACAAATATTGTATTAAGGTCACACAAGAATAACAACACAAAAACAACAGTAATCAATTGTACAACCAATATATATTTCCTATGATGGTACGATCAGGTTCGTACAATACAACTCACTGTGCTCCAAGTGAGCGAAAGGAAGAACATTCCCAATGTCTCTATTCCCGGCTTCAAGCCAAAGTTGTATCCGGCTTCAAGCCAAAGTCGATCCACTCCAATGATCGTCCGTACGATGTCGTATCGAGACTAGAATCCCATTGGGTTGGCAGTCACAGTCCCGCTGCCAAAGCTGCGTAAAGGTGCCCTCAAGGTGACTGGGAAATCACCCCCTCGGGTATGGACGTTCCACAGCTCCCACTCGGCGAACCGCAGATTTCCAACTCAAAAGCCAGGTTACACACACACACACACACACACACACACACACACACACACACACACACACACACACACACACACACACACACACACACACACACACACACACACACACACACACACACACACACACGATTAACGTCTGAATGCGGTGAAAATGGTTGAAGCGGTGAAAAACCTTGCGCGAAGCGCAAAGAGCGCGAGTCAAAATGGCCAAAGGCCCCTTCTCAAGGCATAACGGCACTACGATGATTCTCCTCGGAATCGTCCGCAAAACCTGACACGCAGGTTGATCTGTCACAGCGATAACAACTCTGTCGCAGGAATCCCTTTCCTGGGAAACCCGAAAGTTCACTCGTGACTATCGTTCGCCAATCGTTCGCTCCAGACCTCGAAGCAACTGGGCTTCTTGTCCGACTCACTAGCTCCGCCTTCCCTTTCTCCTCGTTGTCGTCCGGTTCCGGTTTCATTTAAAACATTAACTTTTTTACCTTTTGAAAATAGTGATATCTATTTCCCTTAAACGACAACAATAATAGTAAATGGAATCAAAAATGTTTACAGTGGATGAAAACCACAACAATGGAAGTGACTAATCCATAACACTTCCCCCTACTCAAGAAAGAAAGTTTGAACATAGTGAAAACTTTCTTTGCAGGCAAAAACTCTTTTAACAAACAAAAGTAAAACTCACACCCAAATGATCAATTCACATGAACAACAATAATTAATATTCCCCAAAATAAAGCAACAAAACTTCCAAACAACCCACAGAAATTTCCAAAGTTAGTTCACTCTGGACAAAGCATCAGCAACGACATTGTCCCTGCCCTTTACATGCTCAATTTCCAAGTTGAACTCCTGCAAAGCCAAACTCCATCTCATCAACCTCTGATTTTTATTTTTCATTTTTTGAATGAAGGTTGAGGGGTTGTGATCAAAAATCCAAAGCAAAGCAAATCTATCGCACTTTTTGAAGGAGGCCGAGCTGAGAGCCAGGTTTCATGGTGGTTGGGTGGTGAGGCCTGGAAGTATTCACTGCATGGACGCATTTAGGAACGTGGAGTTCACGAGTTAATCTGTGTAGGAATCTTGGCTCGGCTGCTCCTGAGCACTCAGTGCTTCCAACTCTTCCCTTGATCATAAAAATCATAATCACGGTTGTGGAGTCGGGTGCTGTAGTCACGTGAGTAGCGGTCCCCATCTCGTCTACCACCGTAATAGTCATCCCGTCGAGAGTTGCCAAAACTGCACTGCTGCAGCTGCTGGGAGCCTCCGTAGTAATCACGACTGCGGCCGCCACCAAAACGACTACTCCCACCCCGGGAGCCATAGCCACCCATGAAACTACCTCCACGTTTTCCTCCTCTGTAGCCCCCTCGACACCCATGGCCTGCCTTCTCCACTGTTATGGTCCGACCATCCAAATCCTTGCCATTCAAATCCTTTTCTGCATCTTTGGCGTGCTTTGCGTTTTCAAACGTGACAAAGCCAAACCCTCTCGACTTTTGCGTCTCCCTGTCTTTTATCAGCAGCACTTCCAAGAGTGGTCCATATTTGCCAAAGATAGAGTCCAGAACATCTTCTCTTGTGTCAAAGTTCAGTCCACCTACAAAGAGCTTGCCAACATTGCCTCCATCCATGATTTGAGTGTGCTGACACTTCGTTTCAGGGTACTCGACAAGAAGTGCCTGTGCAAAGCGTGACGTCAGTACCTTCTCCTTCTCTTCAGAGCGCTTCCTACCCATAGCACGAGTCGCGGCACAGGATGGAAAGATACCCGGAATCTCCTGCTCTAACTGTGCGGTGTTATTTTCCATACGAGGCTTTTCAACAAACATCGGATTACCAGAAACTCGACCACCGGCCAAATCATTTCCGATAACAAAAGAGATTCCCTTTGCAGGAAGAGTGGCTTGTAAACCTTCGGTGACCGGTCCTGACACCAAATCAGACTTCAAATGGATGACATGAAGTGGAGCTTTAACATAGCCACCAACCCCCTGTAAAAGAACACTAACACCAGTTGCCGTCTTCTCTGACAATGGCAAAATGCCTTCAAGCATCAAAGATTGATGTGCTCCTGTGTCCCTCAATACCCTAACAGGTCTCTGGTTCGTTAAGTCTCCATCCAGTGACACAAACCCCTCTGAAATAAAAGGTTTGTAACCCTCTTGAACAAGGTCGCTCTGTGATGCCGTAACTTTGGCATGGGAACCTTCACAAGGCACTGTCCTCCAAGGACGATTTCTCGCATTTGCCAATGCATTCGGAGTTGTACTAGTCTGACTCCGATTCTGATTTTTCCTTTTCAGGGCGTAACATTGGGACATAAAATGCCCAGGTTTCTTGCAAAAAGCGCAAGTAGGCCCGGAGGAAAAACTCGGTCTGCCTCGGGCCCCCAGGAAGATAAGTCTGTCTTGGAACTGTAGTCTTCTGATCCCTAAAAGTCGCGGTATCAGATTTGTCCCCATCGTCATCTCTCGGCCGCCTCCATGAATATTTGTTCTCCGCCCCTGATTTACCATAACTCCCCTGGCTAACTCTAGTCGGGAAGTTAGGTTTGTCGAACCCCATCCTGTGTGTCAAGGCATAGTCACCTGCCACTGTTGCTGCCTCATACAATTCCTGTACTTTCTTTTCATCCAGATGTACTTTAATGTCCACGTGGACACACTGTTTGAATTCCTCCACCAAGATCAATTGTCACAACAGGTTGAAGTCTTTCCCAATCCACTTCAAGTCACACCACCGATCAAACATGGTTTCCTTCATTCTTGCACACTCCACATGGTTCTCACTGTCCCTCTTCCTGGCATTGGCCGGTAAGCTTCAGGGACCAATTCATAGGCTTTGAGAATGGTTTTCTTCACTATCTCATAATCTGCACATTGGTCAATCGGTAAAGCCGAAAATATATCTTGAGCTTTACCCACCAGAACACTTTGCACTAACATAGGCCAGGACCCCACAAGCCATTTTAGCATTTGAGCCACTTTCTCAAAGTGTAAAAAAAAAAAACTTGGCTACCTTCTTTTCATTGAAGGGTGGAACCAGCCTCACATGCCTACCAACATCCCAAGTGTTATGACTAGTTGTCGAACTAGCCGGCATGGATACTACTTCTCTCCGTTCTCCCATTAATTCCAGCTCCTTGAGTTTAAGTTCCTTCTGATACTCCATGTCACGTTCCTTTAACTCCCTTTCGGTTCTTCTGTCCTCTGCTCTTTCCTCTGCTCTTCTTTCCTCGAGCTCTTTTTCAGCTCTCCTTTCCTCTGCTCTTCTCGAGTTCTTTTTCAGCTCTCCTTTCCTCTGCTTTTAACCTTTCCTTGCTCTGCAGCTGCATCTCCATTTTCGGGAGCTCCACATTTTCTTTTTCCTCTGGTAACCAATCCAAGGCTACCTCTTTCCATGTTCCTTGTCCCACCAGAGATTCTACCACCAATGTCTGCATCTCTGCTTTCTTCATATTAACTCGGACCTCCAAGTTGAAATGTTTGGCCAATATCAAGAGTTCCAATCTTTTTAACGCTTGCAACTGTGCCTCAATAGGGGACGCCGCAAACCTTTCTGCATCAAACACCATGGTGACTATTAGTTAGCACCTGTTAACCTTCACACAAAAATTTCAAATTTTATTTTTTTCAAAAATTTGGGAATTAGGGGAATGTTAGGGATTTCTATCCCAGACGAGTGTTAGGGAATTTTATCCCAGATGAGGACGTTAGGGAATTCTATCCCAGATGAGTGTTAGTGAATTTTATCCCGGACGAGGACGTTAGGGAATTCTATCCCAGACGAGTTTTGTGAATTTTGTCAGCAAAGACGAGCCCCCAATTTCTCTTCGGAAAGACGAGCCCCCAATTTCTGTTACATGCTCCTCCCCAAACCCCCTGGTCACGGTGTACCTCCGAGCCCCGAGAGGAGTCACGGCAGAAAGATGTGTTATTCTGTGTCAAAAATCAATGGTGAAACCACACCAATTGTCACCAACAAACAAATATTGTATTAAGGTCACACAAGAATAACAACACAAAAACAATAGTAATCAATTGTACAACCAATATATATTTCCTATGATGGTACGATCAGGTTCGTACAATACAACTCGCTGTGCTCCAAGTGAGCGAAAAGAAGAACATTCCCAATGTCTCTATTCCCAGGTTCAAGCCAAAGTCGATTCCGGCTTCAAGCCAAAGTCGATCCACTCCAGTGATCGTCCGTACGATGTCGTATCGAGACTAGAATCCCGTTGGGTTGGCAGTCACAGTCCCGCTGCCAAAGCTGCGTAAAGGCGCCCTCAAGGCGACTGGGAAATCACACCCTCGGGTATGGACGTTCCACGGCTCCCACTTGGCGAACCGCAGATTTCCAACTCAAAAGCCACGTTGCACACACACACACCAGATTAACGTCTGAATGTGGTGAGAATGGTTGAAGCGATGAAAAACCTTGAGTGAAGCGCAAAGCAAGCAAGTCAAAATGGCCGACGGCCCATTCTCGATGAGTAACGGCACTACGATGATTCTCCTCGGAATCAACCGCAAAACCTGACACGCAGGTTGATCTGTCACAGCGATAACAACTCTGTCGCAGGAATCCCTTTCCTGGGAAACCCGAAAGCTCACTCGTGACTCGTTCGCCAATCGTTCACTCCAGACCTCAAAGCAACTGGGCTTCTTCTCCGACTCACTAGCTCCGCCTTCCCTTTCTCCTAGTCGTCGTCCGGTTCCGGTTTCATTTAAAACAATAACTTTTTTACCGATTGAAAATGGTAATATCTATTTCCCTTAAACGACAACAATAATAGTACATGGAATCAAAAATGTTCACAGTGGATGAAAACCACAACAACGGAAGTGACGAATCCGTAACACATCATTCATTCGACGTGGATCCGAACACTGTGAATGCCGGCGAAGAGCAGCCTCACTGGATGTGTCTTCAGACGATACCTTTGGGCTTATGAGTCCGATGAAGTTACGGAGGCAGATAAGCTTGACGTGCTCATTAGCCACGTGTCCACGTCCGTCTATCGATATTTCGCCCATTGCGCGAGCTATACCAACGCTTGCGAGGCTCTAAAGACTTTGTACGTCAAGCCTTGTGGAACAATCTACGCTCGCCATTTACTTTCTACCCAAACTTGTGGAACTTTCTCGCAGGGGTAGAAAAGATCAAGGTTTTGGATGGAGGAAGATAAGAGATGGTGGTGAACAGCTGTTTTAAAGACCTGGAGGGAGGAGTGGGATTGAAGAGAGTGAGGGGGTTTGTTCCAGAGGCAGGAGAAAAGAGGAATGAAGGAGTGAAGGTGAGCAGTGATTCTTGATTTTGGCAGTTTAACCATAAGAGGGTTGCAGGCAGATCTTGTACGACCTGTAGGAATATTTGGGGGACAGAGCCCAGAGAGAGCTGGAGGAGCAAGGCCGGAGAGGAGTCGGTGGAAGACAGAAAGACCACCAACCTGCCTGCGGTGAGTAAGTGAAACGCCCTCGGAGGTAGATTCATCACGGGAGATTCCAATGATTCTGAACGCTTTGGTTTCAACAGTGTGAAGACGAGCTCGGTGTGAGGCAGGAGCACCAGCCCAGAGGGGAGAGCAGTATTCCATTGAGCTGCGGATGAAAGCCTTGTATGTGGTGAGGAGCTCAGGTGTGCCAAGGAAGGACTTCACACGATGGAGGATGCGCAGTCGGCGACTGGCTTTGGAGGCCAGATTTGAAATGTGGTTTTCCCAGGAAAGATCATGGCAGATAGCGAGACCTTATGTCGCAGACAACCGAGTGGTGCTGTGAAACAGCCTCCTCCCCCGGGATCACCATTGTGTCTTTGAGGTGCCCCCTATCTCGCCTACGCACCATCAGGTAGTCAACGGTTGTCGTTGACCCACCTGACGTGTGTGTATGTAACAAGCTTATTATCCCCTTTCTGGAACTGAGTATGACAAATCAACAAATCAGCTGCATCAGCAAACTCCAAAATACTTTCACCTTCTCCATTTCTCACACCATATCCGTAACCCCCATGAACTCCCTCAAAACCATCCATACTCCTTCCCACATGTCCATTTAGTTCTCCTCCTACCACAACTTCCTCATCTTTCACGTTTTCCATCAGCTTCTCTATCGCACACCAGAACTTGTCCTTCTCTTCATCGCTCCGACCAAACTGCGGAGCGTATCCCGAGATGACGTTCACCAAGAGCTTTCCAATCATCATCAACCTATCACTCACTCGTCACACTCACCACACTGTCTACAAACTCCTCATAAAACAGGACACCAACACCATTAACGCCCTCCGGGCACCCTTGCCACACAAACTTGTATTTCTGTCCCTGCCTACCCTTCACCATTCTCACACCACTTCCCTTCCATCTCGTCACTTGCACATGTCGGAAACATGATTTTATTATATATCCTTTTACTTGTATGCTCTGATAAACATTATTTGTATTTAATAAGATTGTTTGCTTCACCACTATATGATTGGAATTACTTCACATGGCTTGGACCATGCTTTACTACCCAACTGTATGGCAGAGCTGAGAAACTGTGCAAACCACATTCTACACATTCCCTTCCCTTGAAGAGAGGCCTGGATAAAATCTCCTTTGAAATGATAAGGGTTTGGGAATGACAAAGTCTTGCTCCCACATTATTCCCTCACATTCAGCACTGCCCCAGGATAGGATCACGGTGGGAGGCTGTTGAGCCCACTTTTGTCCTTTGTCTAAGTTCACCTCTTTAGCGGAGGCTTTTTCTATTTTTCTGTCGATATAAAGCCACACCCTTTGTTGAGTTCTTTTAGAGGTCTTGGGACGCATGCTGTTCTTGTCGCTGTATGTGCCAAAGCCTGTCCACAGCTGTGTAGTCTTTCAATAAACTACTTGTTACTCCTTGAACTCAAGTTGTGGATCCAGGTTCGATTCCCAACAACTGGTGTCAGAAGTGGGATTCAGCTCAAGGCAAGATCAGAGAAGCGGGCTCTGCAAGACGGAGAGGGGAGGCTGGCGCCAGCACTCTGATTTGTCTAAGGTGAAATTTTTATGCCAAAGGGTTGTTGTGAAAATTAACCAAGTCCACAACTTTGTCCCATAGGTAGGTTTAATCTCAATCAGATCTTTGGTATCATCCTGTAAAATACAATCATGCAATAGATATCATGATCTTGGCATCATATCGGAATGATCGATAATATTAGTCAATGCAAGCAAGCCTAGAATATGTGCGGGTACGTACAATACAAGACTACATGTCATAGTAAAATGTCACAGGAGTGGCTCAGCGTCGGACGTCCGAGGTCTTATAGACGCCCCTCTGCGGTTTAAGGGGGCAATACACTGAACACAGTAAAAACAACACTGAATCACAGTAATGCACTTTCTGATAAAATGTCTTGATTGAAAATATGCAAAACTATATATGTACATGTTGCTTGATATATGAACATTACATTGGTATACATTACATAGCATTATATTATGCATGGTTACCATGGTAACCAGATGCATACAAATGATGAATTACCACTTTTCAGCTTATATCTTCTCTATGACAAGTCCATTTACGTTCAAACTTGGTACATATATACAATACTAGGAAACAAACATTTTAATTGATGCATTTGTATAATTGGCATTTCGTGTTGACATGGCAACCATTAATCGTCCAATGAGAATTGACATCCTTTAAATTAAAAACCCAAGGTCATAATACAATAAAACTCTATTAATATCTTTGTTGGGTCATTATCAATATCTGTGCCAAATTTGAAGTGAAAAGAATTAAGAATTCCAAAGTTATAGGGGAAAATGTCAACTAATATTATGTAAACACACAGTTGCTGTAAGTGGCCATTGACATCAGGATTCCGTTTCCTATACATTGAAATTACAACTGCGTACAATGTTTTTCCATTATTTCATGAATCTGGAGTTCACTTTGCAAGTTTTTTCATTCTTGTCACCCTTGTACTTGTATGTTGATGGACAAACGCCTCTCTAAACTCCCCACTACCATACGTTTGGCCTTCTTCCTCAATAAAGCTTTCCTCCATTTTTCTTTTTGCCTTTGAAATATGTTCCCGTATCTTTGTTTCCTGAACGGAAGCTTTCCTAGCAGCATCGTACAAACTTTTTTTGTCTTTTTTTTCTGCTGCTGCCTGTGTGTATAATGCCCCCTTAAGTGGGCATCACTCCTGGGTTCAACTTTGATATACATTTTCACGACAAGGGTTATTCCAAATTTGGGCCTCTCTCTCTCTCCCAGATTTTTGCCCGCTTCTTTGCTACCGCCTGTGCCTGTATCATGAACAAATTGTAAGTGAAGGCTGTTTTAGCCTCGGAGTAACGGGCTGATTCATTATTGATCTACCAGGGATAACGTTAAGGGGTAGATCTACCAAGGGTTACGCTACGGGGTAACGTTACGGTTAGCAAGGAGAGGGGGATAGTGAGGTTAGGCAGCCATAGGCAACGCCGGTAACCAATAACTTTCCAGAAAGGATCAGCCCAGAGCAATAACATGGGAAACAGATTGGGAAAGGAGGGGGAGCCCCTCAGAAATACCCCGGCATTTTGCATGTTTACGAAACATTATTATGCCGCTGTAAGACCAGGGAAAGCATGGGCTGAGCTAACAAAGGATTTGAGTGATCCATGGCCAGAGGAGGGATCATTTGCGCTTGACGAATTGGAAGCGCTGTATGGAGCTCTAGATAAGCTAGAGAAGGAAAAGAAACACTTCCCACCCGATTATTGGAAGGTGTACGGGTGGTGAAAGGAGGAAGCAATGAAACGACAGGCAGCCTCAAAACAGGCTAGCCTGGCAGGAGAAGTGCTGAAACTTCAAGGGCAAAGAAAACAAGCAGATAAAGTACAGGATAGAACAATTAAGGAAATAGTCAAGCAAGCGAACCAGCGACTGATGCCGCTGGTTCAGGATCCGGATCAAGACCCCACGGAAGGGGAGGTAGTTACCAGGCCTCCACCCTCCCAAGACCTGAGCCCTGTCCCCGGGCCCCAGGCACCACCTTTCCTACCCCCGCCCCTGTTCCCCCAGGGGTTAGACCCCCAGAGAATTAGACCAGCCGTTCCCCAGGTTCACCTTAGTCCGGGTAATCCACTTAAAGGACAAGGGGCTAACGGGGCGGACAGCGGAACGGACACCCCCAGGTTCCCACCTCCGATAGGACCAGTAGGACTATTCCCCTCGTTGGTAGGGCTCACTGAAATGGAGGACCCACAGCCGACAGTCGGGATGTGTCCCCTAAAAACCGTAGGAATAAGAGCGGGGAGACCCGTTAACGTCAGGGTACCCTGGAGAGAATCAGATTTGATGGCCATGCAAGAGCGGGTGAGAGCCTTGCTGGCAGATCAGCCCAGTCAAATACCTGAATTTATGCGAATGTGGATACAAAATTCAAACTCAGATTGGCGGGGCGTCTGTCATATGGGAAAAGCTATATTGCCCACGCGGGTGTGGGACCAGGCGAAAATACATGCACGCTGGCCAAATGCAGCACCACCCCCGACCCAAACCCTTGCCGATTGGAACGCCAGTGTTGACCGACTGCTGGCTGGGGTATACACCGCACTGATGCCAGCCGCGGGGCCAGACTGGAATAAAATATATGCCCTAAAACAGAAACATGGCAAAGCAGCGATGGACTGGAGAGAAAGGGTAGAGAGGGCAGTGTTAAAGTGGGGAGGACTGGGCCAGGTACGGGCACAAGATCTCCCTCGCGCTGTAGTGAACAACTTTATGGTAGAAGGGATGAGACCGGCAATTAAGAAACGCATCCAAGTAGCCATAATTGGGTGGAGAAATACCCCGACCGATCAACTAGTCGAGGCAGCCGAACAATGTGGCGACTGCGACGATAAGAAGGCTGATGTAAAGGAGGACATATTGCAAATGTTAGTCCAGGAAAAACGGGCCCAACTTAATCAAATTAAGAAGGGAAATCGAGATCGTGTACGTGCCCAGAATCGGAGCACCAAGGTAGATCCCAATGAAGAATGGGGCTGCGATAATGAAAACGAAAATGACATTGATGACAACGACGATGGACAAATCGACATGCGGACACAGGGGCCCCCTCCCCAAAATTGGAACACACAGGGGCCCCCTCCCCAAAATTGCCGGAGGACGGACCCGGGTAGCCCAGTGCCAGAGAGGGCACTGAGTGGGGAGAGCGCCAGAGGGCCTTCCCCAGTTAGATAGGTAGGGTGAGGAGCAGGTAAGCTCGGAGGCAACTGCAGTGGTGGAGGTGTGCAGGTGGGTAGACCTGCTGGGAGAGCTACACGACTCAGCCGGAAATTGTGCAAAGGCACAGGGAGTTGAATCGGGGGAGTGAGACCCCAAATTGATGAAGCACCACAGTTTGGTCAATGGGAATTTGGTTCTTAAAACCGCATAGAGTAAGTTGGCCAATGGATTGGCAGGGAAAGACCCTGGGTAGTGTAAAGTGTGTTAATGTCATTTAGAAGATAGTTAGGATTGAACTCTCCTCGCACCATCCGCATCCACTCACCTGAGGTGATGCTACTCCACACCATACCAGGTTGTGATTATTTTTGTTGTGCAAATGTTTGGATTGTGAGACGCATCATGACGTGGGTGTGACATTGTGCTTGTTGTTCCATCTCTCCCTCCTTATGAGGATTGATGATGAATTGAATGATGGCAAATTATGGTTAGAGGGATTGTGGGGACGAATTTGGTTTAGGGGAAATATGGGGAAGACGAGACAGTAGTGACGAATTTGTAAATGTGTAGGTTTTTGTACATATGGGGTAAGGGCAAGGGTAGTGTAGGTCACATGTGGGGGGCGTACGGTAGGGACGAGCTTTCTCACTTCACTCTCCGTACGCACCTCGTTCTGCATTGCCTGTTTTGATGTGGACCCTTGTGACCTTACCCCTCACTCACCTGTCTTCTATCCCCCTGTCTCCCACCTGAGGACTGTGCTCTCTGGGCACCGAGGGGAGCGTGCGGGAGTCCGCCATTGTATGCCAGAACCCCCGCAACCAGCTGCCTGCATCGATGCACCACTTATGGACCACATGTCTGTGGCTGAGCACCACTTATGGACCCCACGGGTTGGGGCATGGCCCCTCTGCTGGAACCGGCCATGATGGCCCGAGATCTTGCTGGCGGACCTTGGTAACATGGCACCTATGCCATACAGGTGAACCACTCATAGTCGGCCCTGTGGGCCATAAATAAAACCCAATGGACACGTTCTGTGCTTGTCTTTATTATGTCCAAATAGGCCGCCAGTAAGAAGAACATGAAGAAAGACAACATCAGGAAGAACCATGGCCAGCAGAGGGAGCCGAAGAGGAAGACCAGCACCAGGGGTTTGTTTATTTTTATCATGAACTGTGATGACTGGCATGAACTGTGATGACTGTGCACTGGTTGGTGCTTTTGGTGCTTTGATATTGGGGCTGGTGCGTCGATGCAGGGCAGGCTGTCTCCCCCCCAAAAAGAACGATCACAGGTCCTGGGTTAGTTTTGTAAATACCAGCGTCAATTGTAAATAATGCTCCCCACCGTAAATGTGTAGTTTGAAGACAATTCCGCAATTCGGTTAGATGTGGGCATAAATCTGTTAGATAGGGTGCAATGCAGCAGCGGGACAGACTTATTTGTGTTTTAAAACTGTCACACTCAGGGTCAGGTTAAATGTAGAGGGAACTACACCTACGTGCCACACTAAATTTAAGTTTTATAGGCCCGAGCACGTGCCTAGAGGATGAGGGTGCAGTGTTGTGGATTTGAGAATTGCTGTGTTTTTTTTTATTGTTGTGTCATGAGAATTGTTGTAAATATCACCCTCCGTGTTGTGTGTAAAGGTCAAAGGTCGTCCTCCTAGTTAAGCCATATACAATCACGTAGCAAATCATAGCTTTCCCTTTTCAGTAGTTATCTTCTCATTATGTGTATTAGTTTAAGGCTCTGTTCCCACTAGTTGACACTGCATTGCACCAGATGACATAAGGTAGCTCCCTTCCATTCCCAAAGCCCCCCATTCCCAAAGCCTCCGTTGCCAACTGCATCGGGCGGTTTTCAGCATTTGCCGGCATTGGCCATGTGCTCCGTCTCGGGGAAGAAGGGCATTGCCCTCCACTCGTCATGAGAAGGTGGAGCCCAGCGAGCCCCCACCAGCCAATCAGGGTTGGTGAGACACCATCACGGGCGTGGCGCAGCTTGATCGCGACGCGCCTTATAAAAGGGTGTGGGGAGGGATTTCAGGGGAGTGCGTCAGAAAGAGAGACGGATAATAAGCCTTTGAAGAGCACGCGACGCAGCGGTATGCAGGAGCAGCTTGAACCAGCGGAGCTCGAACAGTAGCAGCAGCTTGAACCGGTGGAGCTCGTACCGCGGCAGCTCGCACGACCACAGCTTGGGCGTTGACGGCGGTTTCGTCCGTGGCCGCGAAAGAACGGCGGCTGCTGAACGCGCCGATCGAGAAAGGGCGGCGGCTGCTCATTCCCAGCCTGATCGTGCTCCGGTTCCCATTGGACCTTCCTCTCCCTCCAGCCTTCGTTCCTGCCATCATCCCCCGTGTAAGTGTGCTCGTAGTCTGTCTTTTGTCTTGTCCCTGGGGATAAGTAAGACTGCAATCGGTAAGCTAGTGTTGCACTGTGTCCTTCTGGTTCTTCCATCCTTCTGTATTTAT
Organism: Myxine glutinosa; assembly: GCF_964187855.1. Taxonomy (NCBI): domain Eukaryota; kingdom Metazoa; phylum Chordata; class Myxini; order Myxiniformes; family Myxinidae; genus Myxine; species Myxine glutinosa. The sequence goes on from NC_136265.1 coordinate 92,701,359, forward strand.
TTTATTATCCTTCCTTCTCCTTGGTTTCTTTAATTGTGTACTGTACATATTAGTAATAAATCATATTTGTATTTCCTACCTTTGTTCTTCTTTCCTTTACATCCGTTTCGTCTTTGTCTTTTCCCTCATTGAATACCTGTGGCACGATTTGGCCAACATTAAGGATCGGGTCAGTGCTTGTTCATAGTTCGTGCCGCGGTTGCTAAACCGCTCGGCAATTACCATCTGTCCGCGGTCGCGAACGGGGTTGCGCACCTACCTCTCCGGAGGGAGCTGTGCAAGGTCAGGGACCACGTCGGCCAGTCAGAGACGAGGGGATTAATCCCCCCTCGATAAGGGGAACAGAGGCCGACGTTGGGTTCCGTAACAATATATGTATATATATACATGTATATATATATTAGGGTGCATCAAATGCCCCTATGTCAAGAAAACAATCTGTCCCCAATTTTATTTTGTTCCAGTCATAAAATAAAGTTCCTATGCAAAATTTGGTAAGGTTTTGATATCATCTTCTGGGTCCACCTCAGCAAATTAGATTTTGAGTCGGTAGTATCAGAGTCAGAAATTTGACACGCAGCTGTTTTGAGGCCCATAAATAAAAATGAAAGGATTGACCGATTGCTACATACAATAGCTCTTTGGAAAGGTATTATTGTGCCTTGTAGCAATATATAATCATCATAGGGATAGGGATATAATTCACCTTTACACAAATAGTCAAAATCATGATTTTATTGGTATAATCATATGTATTATAGATACCAGAATGATATAATTTTTAGTACAGTAGAATCATATATACACAATCTTAGCATTTATCATCTTAATACGAGTACATCTGACTATGGATGAACATGAAAATAGACACAAAACAAAGATATTGTAGTTTTCATGGATATTTCTGACAGTTTAGTCTTGAGCTGCTCGCTTTCGAAGATTCGGTTGCTCCTTGCGTTTGTGCTCAACAACTTGTAGCACATTTTGGTAGTGGTCTTCACTTCTGGCTGCTGAAAGGAAGTCAGAGCTAAGCTTAACTCCCCTTTCTGCAGAGTCATTCACCACATTCAAGGCTTCAACATTAGTCCATGATGTCTGGTAGGCTGCAGAGTTAGTCCATTCTTGAACATCGGTAACTAGAAATGCCCAGTCAAGCTTCAGATGATGAAATAGGTACCATGAATCTGGTCCAACAAAATCAGCCAGAGTGGTCTTCTCAGTCAAGTCATCAGGAAATCTGGGCTTTCCAAACCCAGTACCAAACCGTCCTTGTGGGTTGGTTACTGGAAAATCTGGCTGAACCTCCAGAAGTCTGTCTGCCAGAGCACGGCGATGGTCATGAGGAACAACTGAGCTGAAGAGGGCAAGTGGAATCATCTCTTCTGTGAGGTACCAGAGATGTCGTTTGAAGGCTTTCAGGGCACTTCTTGAGATTCCAGCATTGACAGCTTCATACTGTTTCAGTTTGGAGATGAGCTGCAGGTCATTCCATGGGGCATCGGTGACAGAGGTACATGTCATCCACCAGGAGCTGTATACTAGAGTGACAAACGTGACAAATTCTCTGATCTTTGGCACTTGTTTTTCTGTGGTAATTGTACCTGCTGGAAGATCAGCGATTTGTTTTTCGAAGAGACATAATTTGATTGAGTAGAGGAGCTTCGCCATCCATCTGGCTTTATGCAGTGCACCAGGACGCTTGAAGGTTATTTGATGTTCAGCTACTTCACCATCAAGGAATACAGTACACAGA
>NC_136265.1:92710611-92723111 GCF_964187855.1 Myxine glutinosa
ATTCCTTACCCTTTGTCTTTCTTCTTCTTCACATCCTTCACTTTAGTCTTTTCCCATTGAATATCTGTGGCGCGATTTTGGCCAACGTTCGGGAATCAGGTTAGTCGGGGTAACTGTTCGGCCGCGGTGCCATCTGCTCGGCAAATCAACATCCTTATCCGGGGTCCGTAACAATATTGTTGCGAAACCCAACGTCGGCCTATGGTTCCCCTTTGAGGGGGGATTAGTCCCCTCGTTTGTGACTGACCGACGTGGTCCCTGAAGCTGCACCGCGACCTCCGGAAAGGCCGGTGCACAGCCCCGTTCGTACCGCGGACAGATGTTACTTGATTGCCGAGCGGTGTTTAGCAACCGCAGCACAAACTGTTACCAATGACTAGACCCGATTCTTACCGTTGGCCAAAATCGTGCCACAGGTGTCCAATGAGGGAAATCACAACGACGACGGATGTTAGGGAAAGAAAGGCAAAGGTAGGAAGAACAAATCTAATTTATTATTATTATTTACACATCAAAATAACCAAGGAGAAAGAAGGATAAGAAAATAACCACAGAAGAGGAAGAAGCGGACGCAGTGAAAATGCTAGCTTATCTAAACAGGCTTAACTTATACCCAAGGACAAGAAAAAGACAGACTACAAGCACACTTACACGGGGGATGATGACAGGAATGGCAGGAGGTGGATGGCTGGAGGGAGAGGAAGGCACGGAGCTGGCTGGAGCTTGACCCCGCACGGGACGTCGGGCTGGACCTCGACGGCCACCGATGCCACCGATTCTGGTTCCTGGGGGGTAACGGGTCGGAGCTGCCTGGTGGAGCCAACGCTGCCTGGTGGAGTCAAAGCTGCGTGGTACTGCTCTTGCTTGCTCTCAGGACTCTCTCTCTCAATGCTTGCTCTCAGGGCTCCTTGGACTCTTTCAATGCTTGCTCTCTTCGCCGTATATCTCCCCTCTCCAGAACTCTCTTTCAATGCTTGCTCTCTTCGCCGTATATCTCCCCTCTCCAGAACTCTCTCTTTGACGCATGCGCCCCCGTTTTTATATCGCGCCTCGACCTCCTTCCGCGAGCTCTCTGGGCACGCCTACCGGGTCGCTACTGCAGTGCCGGTTGGCTCGCACGGCCTCTTTTGGCTCCGCCCTTGATGACATGGGGCGGCCAATGCCCTGGATTCGGCGGCTCCTCCCCCCTCTTCTCCGAGCCCACCTCGTGGCTAATGGAGTCGCGGTGAAAACCGCCCAGCAGCTGCGGCGAAAACCCAAGCCCGAAGAAACAGCGGACTGCAGCAAACCGCGCAGAGGAATTTGTAATGCGGCTGACAAAAGGGGATTCACATGAAAGTTCTGGGGAAATTGAAAGGGGATACTACCTATTTGAATTCGGTGCAATGGTGTATTAATTAATGGAAAAGAAATCCTTAACCTAATACACACAATAAGGAAATAACTACCAACAAGGAGGAAATCTATGATTGGCTAACGTGATTGTATATGAACTAACTAAGGGACGCCCTTTGACCTTTATACACAACTGGAGGAAGGAGGGTGATATTTTTACAACAATAAAAAAACACAATTCTCATTTCCACAACAATATATATTTTTATATATATACAGTGGAACCTTGACTTACGAGTTTAATTCGTTCCGTGACCGAGCTCGTAACTCAAATCAAATTTCCCCATTGAAATGCATTGAAATGCTATTAATCCGTTCCAGCCCGCCAAAAACCACACCAATTTTTTTTTAAATATACAGTATATATAAAAATATCTCGCGCTTTATATTTCACCTGTATGCAGCATACAAGTTGGCAGGATGGCCTGGACTGGAGGAACGCACACTTGACTCTAAAGTCTAAACTGTCCAGCCTGGGTTTGAATCCCGACCCAGCTATAACCTGTCATGGGTGAATCACAGGCAGGGTGATTCATCAATGTGTGTACCGCTAAACTGGGCGCCCCGTTTGCGTCCCATTAGTTGTTGGATGTTAAGGATCTCACCGTGTTTTCCACAAAGAGAAGGCGAGCTATCGCCGGCATTCTGAACAAGTTGTGGCCTGGCATGCTCTTCTCCTCTGCCGTTATATACGTCCTCCTCGACACCTCGCTCATGTTTTTCGACGATTGCGTGTTTTATATCCAAGCACATCATCCTCTTCTTCTTCTCAGCACTGCACTTGCCACTCACTTTCTTAGGCCCCATGGTTAAAAGTAAGAAATTTTCCGAAATAACCAAAATGCGAAAAAAAAAATGCAGCGCTGCACGACAGAGATACGTACTGTACGTGCACGGCAAGATAACCACGTGACCAGAACCCACCTGGCGGCGTGAACTCGAAATAACCAAAATGCGAAAAAAAAAATGCAGCGCTATACGACAGAGATACGTACTGTACGTGCACGGCAAGATAACCACGTGACCAGAACCCACCTGGCGGCGTGAACTCGAAATAACCAAAATGCGAAAAAAAAAAATGCAGCGCTATACGACAGAGATACGTACTGTACGTGCACGGCAAGACAACCACGTGACCAGAACCCACCTGGCGGCGTGAACTCGAAATAACCAAAATGCGAAGAAAAAAAATGCAGCGCTATACGACAGAGATACGTACTGTACGTGCACGGCAAGATAACCACGTGACCAGAACCCACCTGGTGGCGTGAACTCGAAATAACCAAAATGCGAAAAAAAAAATGCAGCGCTATACGACAGAGATACGTACTGTACGTGCACGGCAAGATAACCACGTGACCGGGTGGCGAAAGCTCGTAACTCGGATCTCGGCTCGCATCTCAAAGCAATAAACCGCCCGAGCGACGGCTCGTATCTCGAAAAACTCGTAAGTTGGGGCACTCGTAAGTCAAGGTTCCACTGTATATATATATTTATTTATTTATATATATATGTATATATATATATATATATATATATATATATATATATATATATATATATATATATATATATATATATATTGTTACGGACACGGCTAAAGATGTTGCTTGACCGAGCGGAATGGCCGCCGTGTTCGTACAGTTCCCCCGATTCTTCCCCAACTCACCAGATTCCACTCGAACGTTGGCCAAATCGCGCTACGCTAAATCAATGATGGAAAGGACACAACGACTGGGATAGATGAAACGACGCAAGGGGTACAGTTCTCAAGACCTCCGGAGGAGGATATAATTAGTGGTGGAGAAAAGGGGGTAGATTACAAGGTAGAGTGAGGTAAAAGGCACAGAAGAGATGGGCACTTAGTTACAGTCTTATCTTATCCCCGACAGACCACAGACAAACGGAACAAGACTGACTTACACAGGGATTGATGGCAGGGAAGGACAGGTAGTTCGATAGCACAAGGTGCACCTTGGCTCGGGGGCAGGATCAAGCACGGTCCAAAAGATGCAGGGAGGCCTCACAGCGCTCGGAGGGTACGTCTTGCTTCTCCAAGCTCAGCGCGCATCTGACGTCACCTCCCTCTTCCTGCGCATGCTCAGCGGGGAGTCACACGCCCTCGGCTGGTTGGCTCCGCCCCAGATGGGACCGGTCCGCCGCTTCTATTGGGTGCGGGGGTTACCGGGCTCCGCCCTTGACGAGGAGCTGACAGCGAGCCCCTACTTGGTAACCCCGTCGAGCACATGTTCGATGGCGGCTCGTTGGAAAGGCCTGGTGCCCTCCCAACACCCCCTACCAACCAAGCCGGAGTGAGGACGCGCACTCCCCGCGCCCGCCGCTGCTGTTGTTGTTGGTGTTGTTGTTGCTGAACCGTGAGGAAGAGCTGCGGGGAGGTATTGGGAGGTCCTAAACTTCCTAACGGTGCCATACAATCACATTCTGGTGCAACGAAGAGTCAGAATTAATGGAAACGAGTCCTTAACTGACATAGACTAAGAATAACTAGCAAGATGTCCTATAGTTGTCTTACATGAGATGCGGTGAACCTGGGTGCGACATTTAATGGGGGAAATAGGGGGAGGTCGGGTCTACAGAGTGTTGTTTACAGAAAATGGGACTAGAGAATGGGGGATTGGGGATAGTTGGGAAGTATTGAGGAAATAGGGGAATATTTACAAGCGGATATGGATGGATGCAAATCCCATATCCGCAACATTGCACCCTTCTCTACCTCGGGGCGCCCCGACCCGATAAATTTTTACCTACTTTAGTGTGGCACTCAGATGTAGTTCCCTCTACTATTAACTCAACCCTGAGTGCGACAGTTTTACAGATGTTCACAAATGAGTAAATATGTCCCCCTGCGACGTTGCACCCTTCTCCTAACAGAAACACACCCACAGGATAACCGAATCGCGGAAAGCATCCTCAAACTAAACATACAGCCGGTAGGGAGCATTATTTATACAACACTGATATTTACACTACGATCCAGGACCTGTTCTTTGAGGAACACATGCAGATGTTATGCATAGGGAGAGCACGCATGCCAGCATCGATACACCAACCCACGAGTGCCCTGTGGCCCTATGGCCTTTAATACTGTGCAGAGCACCCCATCCAAGCACCAAAAGCACCACCCCATACGCACAGTCAGCCCCATCCGGTGCACCAATAAAGTGTTCAGTAACAATGCACAATTAAGTGTCCATGGTCACCGGTGGTGTCGCAGCCGGCAGATGTTCTGCCGCTGGTCTTGCCTTCTTGGAGTGCACTTGGCCTTCTGGCTTCTTTAGAAATAAAGAAAGGCGCCAACCGCGTCCATTTCTAAATTGTGGCCGTCAGGGGGGCCAACTAAAAGTGGTTCACCTGTATGGCATAGGTGCCACGTTGACCCAGAGGTCCATCCACGGGTGGTGCTTGCCCGCAAAAGAACTGCGGTCCATGGTGGGCGGCCACAAAAATTGCGGTCCATATGGTGTATCGATCCAGGCAGCAAGCAGTGGAAGTACAGGCCCACAACTGCGGAGCCAGCACCTCTCTCTCCTCTCTCTCTGCCCCAAAGCCAGATCCTCGGAGGTGGGAGACAAAAGAAGACAAGTGAGTAAGGTGGTAAGGGCGCAAAAGTGCACGCAATACTAGGTAATGCACACTAGGGGCACATGGGAACCAGGTGAGACAGGTACGTTCCTACCGTACGCCCCCCCCCCCCCACCAGGTAACCTACATTGCGCCTCCCTTACCCCTTACTGTATCCACAAAACACAACACTACCCATAAACATCTACTTTACACATCAACAAACGTCCCTACTGTCTTCCCCGTACCTCCCATAAACCAAATTCGTCTTCTCTCCCTCCTAACCAATCAAATTTGCCATTTCCAACTCTCATCAAAATCTGCCATCTCCAACTCAACATCAAAATTTGCCATCACCAATTCATCATCAGTCCCTCCTGAGGAGGGAGAGATGGAATCACCCCAATGTCTCATCCACGTCGTGATGCGTCTCACAAATCCACACAGCAATTCTCCTTTCCTGCAACACAGAACAAAGGAACACAGGTGTGGAGTCATCATCCTCACCTCAGGTAAGTGGCTGCGTATGGTGCGACAGGTTCATCAATCCTAACTATTTCCTAAATGACTAACAACTTTACATTACCCGGGGTCTTTCCCTGCCAATCCATTGGCCAACTTACACTATGGGTTCTAAAAACCAATTCCCATTGACCAAACTGTGGTGCTTCTCAATTTGGGGTCTCACTCCCCCGATTCATCTCCCGGTGCCCTTGCACAATTTCTGGGCTGTGACGTGTAGCTCTCCCAGCAGGTCTACCCACCTGCACACCTCCACCACTGTAGTTGCCACCAGAGCTTACCTGCTCCTTACCTAACCTATCTAATTTGGGAAGGCCCCTCCTGGCTCTGTCACCCCACTCGGTGCCCTCTGGCACTGGGCTACCCGGGTCCGTCCTCTGGATCCTCGGGCCCCATCCACAACTACCGGCTCCCAGAGCCCACCTGCGGCCTCACCTGGCCGACATCCTCACAGTGGTGGGGTGCCCAACCATTCACACTCATACTAACAGGCCACACGACCAGCCAATTTCACCACACCAATGCACCCATCCACAATACCATTCTGCAACCGCACCACAAATGCCAATATCCAACCACAATTTACCTATACCTTCTAACTATTCTTTAAACTACCCTCCCCGGGTACTCGTGAAAAGGGGTCCACTCTTCCCACATCCACACCTTCGCACCATGCACACCACTCCGTACCACTTACTCCACAACTCTCTCCACACCACTCATTCCAATACTCCATGTATTCCACACACCTGTACTTGCACACCTGTGCTCACATACTTGGTGCCGCCTGCACCCTTCTCTTCCCCAAGCGCATTTGCGCTGATCCACAACACTCACTACTCATACACTGCTCCACACACCTGTCCAGTTCTCACACAGCATCATCTCATCTAACTACTCCCCTCTGAAACTTGCGCTTCCCAGTCGTCCCTTTAAACTATTGCGCACCCTCATCATTATCATCCACTCTAATCTAACTGCGTCCCCTCTACAGGTATCAGTCACTATCTAAACCTTAACGTTACCTAATGTCATCTTCTAGGGCCCTACACACAATATCCTAACCCACCCGGGCTAGTTTCCACTACCATACACCCCATAATCTATAGCGCATTTGCCCCATTCCCATGGGAAGGGTGGCAGGGATGCCACCCTTACCCACCATCATACGGCGCGAGTGGGACCTTGTGGGACCACCTCGTATGTGAGTCGTTGCCCGCCTGCCAGACCCCGTGCGTCGCCCCGCCGGCCGGGCCCCCACAGTACATTACCCCCAAGGGGCTCCCGTGCCTCCCCTGTCCTTCTAAAAACTACCCCTGTTGGTGTCGATGCATGGGTCACACTTCCGCAACCCGCTACCCATTCCATACCACCACAACCTTGCTCACTCACACCTCGCACCTCTCCCATCACCGGACCCTCTCGCTCGCACCCTCGTTCCATACCCTCCGGACCAGCCATACACCTCACTCTTGGCCTCTCACGAACATCCGGGTCCATCTCGACCCCCAAGTTTATTAAATCACCTGGCGCATCATACGCACGACCATATTGGTCACCACTTACACCGGGTCCTCTTTCTCTTCGCTTCTCCTCCATCACCTGCGAATCCCTCATCCGGTTAATGAGCACATCATCACGATCCGAACACAGACTTTGGACCAATTCTTTTACTTCCTCCTTTATCTCTTTCTTATCCTCTCTCCGTCGCTTCTTAATTTCGCTCACCCCTTCTTCCACTTCTTCTAATTTCTGCTTCACCTCCTTCATCTCCTCGTGCGCCCCCTTAAGTTCTTCCTCTAACTCCACCTTATTTTTTTCTATGTGCTCCCGCACCTCCCGCTCTTTAACCTCCATCACCTCTACCACCTTGTTCATTTTCCTCGTCAGGTCCTCATGTACCGTCTGACACTCTTTTTTAATTACCCCTACGTCCTTTTTCATCTCCTTCTGTGTCAATTTTAAACCCTCTATTACCGCTGTGTTCTTCTTTACCTGGTCCCCCAACTCCTTTTGTCCCACTGTCAGTTGTTCTACTCCCAGCGTCAACTCCTCTATACCACCTTGCAATTTTACAGTCCCCTTTCTCACCTCCTTCTCCATGCGCTCCTTACAGTGCCTCACCTCCTCGCGCACTCCTCCGACCTCCTCACTCACACCTCTTCTGATCTCCTCTCCCATCACTTGCATCTCCTGCCCAGATGCCACCCTCATCTGCTCCATTTCCTCCCTGTGAGCATCCAATTTAGTTTCTACCCCCATTCTGACCCCCTCTATCTGCTGCCCCATTTTTTTAACTTGCCTTTCCGCTTGGTCCCTCATGTCCCTCAATTTGCCTTCCATACTGTTTTCTAACCCCTCTAACCCATTTTTCACTCCCTCTATCTGATTCTCCTGGGCAGCCATTCTATTTTCCACCCCCGTTAACCCCTCCTGTATTTCCCCTAATCTATTGTCTAATCCCTCTATTCTACTCCCTAACCCTCCGATCTGGGCCCCCATCCTTTGTTCTAACCGTTGGCTATTGGCCCCCATGTCCTCCCTCAATTTCTCGCTATTGGACCCCATGTCCTCCCTCAATTTCTCGCTGTTGGACCCCATCCTTTGTTCTAACCGTTCGCTATTCTGGGCCATAAGGGCCTTCATTTGTATTAAAAAAAGGTTCAAATCCACCAGCGGCGCTGCTACGGTCGCGGGCGCGGTTGCCGTAGCCATCTGCGAGGCGCCATTTTGCGCGCCCGTAACCTCGTGCGCGAGGACGCCATTTTGCGAACCTGCCGCCCTCACTGCTTCGCTCTCCTCTTGTCCCTCAATTTGGTCCTGGATCGACCCTGCCTCACTCTCCTCTACCGGAACCCAGCCGTCTTGATCTGCCATAGCGCAGTTGGGGTTTTTTGGGGTCAAAATTGGGGTTTTTATTTTAAAACAAATTTCACAGTTAATAATTTTGAGCGCGTGAAGCGCGCTTCGGGTCCAATCTCACTTCCTGACACCAATTGTTACGGACACGGCTAAAGATGTTGCTTGACCGAGCGGAATGGCCGCCGTGTTCGTACAGTTCCCCCGATTCTTCCCCAACTCACCCGATTCCACTCGAACGTTGGCCAAATCGCGCTACGCTAAATCAATGATGGAAAGGACACAACGACTGGGATAGATGAAACGACGCAAGGGGTACAGTTCTCAAGACCTCCGGAGGAGGATATAATTAGTGGTGGAGAAAAGGGGGTAGATTACAAGGTAGAGTGAGGTAAGAGACACAGAAGAGATGGGCACTTAGTTACAGTCTTATCTTATCTCCGACAGACCACAGACAAACGGAACAAGACCGACTTACACAGGGATTGATGGCAGGGAAGGACAGGTAGTTCGATAGCACAAGGTGCACCTTGGCTCGGGGGCAGGATCAAGCATGGTCCAAAAGATGCAGGGAGGCCTCACAGCGCTCGGAGGGTACGTCTTGCTTCTCCAAGCTCAGCGCGCATCTGACGTCACCTCCCTCTTCCTGCGCATGCTCAGCGGGGAGTCACACACCCTCGGCTGGTTGGCTCCGCCCCAGATGGGACCGGTCCGCCGCTTCTATTGGGTGCGGGGGTTACCGGGCTCCGCCCTTGATGAGGAGCTGACAGCGAGCCCCTACTTGCTAACCCCGTCGAGCACATGTTCGATGGCGGCTCGTTGGAAAGGCCTGGTGCCCTCCCAACACCCCCTACCAACCAAGCCGGAGTGAGGACGCGCACTCCCCGCGCCCGCCGCTGGTGTTGTTGTTGCTGAACCGTGAGGAAGAGCTGCGGGGAGGTATTGGGAGGTCCTAAACTTCCTAACGGTGCCATACAATCACATTCTGGTGCAACGAAGAGTCAGAATTAATGGAAACGAGTCCTTAACTGACATAGACTAAGAATAACTAGCAAGATGTCCTATAGTTGTCTTACATGAGATGCGGTGAACCTGGGTGCGACATTTAATGGGGGAAATAGGGGGAGGTCGGGTCTACAGAGTGTTGTTTACAGAAAATGGGACTAGGGAATGGGGGATTGGGGATAGTTGGGAAGAATTGAGGAAATATTGGGAAGTATTGCTCTCGGAGACGGTGGGAGGGATTTTCGAAGCTCCACACGGTCTCCACGTTTTTCGAAGTTAAGTCTGTTCACAATTGTATTTTGTCGAAACTGTATTTATCTTTCGGTGTGTGAAGTTATTGTGTGCAACTTTGGTTGTTTCTCGGTGTTTATCTTTCATAAATTGATCGGCTGTTTGCCGTGTCGTGCCTTGAGGCCTTGTACAGTGTGCACTGTACAACCTTGAGGCTTTGTTTTTCTCTCAGCGGTCCGTCGTTTGTGATCCAATAACTTTCGTTCTCTGTATCCCAGGCTTTTCACCCATAGCCTAAACTTCCTTGTGTAAATCTCAACTCAAAAAAAAAAAAACAAAAAAAACAAAAAAAACATTTCCTTCTCTGTTCTCATTCGTTTATTCATTCTTATTCGTTCGTTCGTTCTTCGACCACGTGTTTCTCCCCCATTTCCCCAGATAGTTTTCACTCATTAACCTTCAATGTTTACACTTTCCCCTCAAGTTATGTATTCCGTCATATTTTATAACACCTTTTTCTTCTTCTTCTTTAAAAGGCTGCTTTCGACTTGCTCACCAAATCAATTCATCCCAAAAAAAATATCCATCTCCTATAGTGCCTTTTTTGTACATTCCCTAAACTCTCCTGCACTCCATCCTCCATCCAGCGTCCTTAAACGTATTTTTAACTCGAAGGTCACAAGAAACTCATTTTGCAATAAATGTTCGTTTCCCATAAATCGTACACTTTCAAAAATCCAATCTCACCCCTCCCCTCCAAATCTTCCCCATAACCCCTCCCCTCCAAATCTTCCCCATCACCCCTCCCCTCCAAATCTTCCCCATCACCCATCCCTTTCAAATCTCCCCCCTTGCCCCCTCCCTCCTAAACTACCCCCTCACCCCTCCCCGCCAAGACGCCCCCTCGCCCCTCCCCTCCTAGACTCCTGCCTCACCCCTCCCCTCCAAATCTCCCTCATATCCCATCCCTTTCAAATCCCTCCCCTTGTCCCTTCCCTCCCAAACTCCCCCCTCACCCCTCCCCTTCAAATCTCCCCACCCTCATTGCTTCTCAATTTCCCCCCTCTCACTCCCCCTCCTCAAAGTGTCCTCCCCGCTTCTTCCCCCTTCAAACTCTCACCTCCATCTCCCCCAACCTTCTGCCTCGCTCTTCCCCCTCCTCAAATAACACCTCATTGTGGCTCACCCAATCACCATCAAACCTTTTGTCCGCCCCATCCTTCCCTTTCTCCGAGCTATTCTGAAATCTCTGACACACCTTCAACAGCTCTCCCTATCTCTTCCACCTCTTCCACATCTTACCCTACCCCTCCTCCCCCCTGTTCTGTATCTGATGCTCCCCCTTCCTCTTCATTAACGGTATGGACCTCAAACATCCGGGGCCTTCGTTCAAACTTAACTGATCTCTCCATACAGGTTGCTTCTGTCAAACCAGACGTGATCTGCTTAACAGAAACTTTCCTCCTTTATGATGTCTCTGATTCCATAGTATCTCTCCCGGGCTACTCCCTCCTCCGGTATGATAGACCTGAGCCTCGTCCTGGAGGCGGGGTTGCTATCTTTATCAAAAACTCTCTTCCTCACTCGCCCTGCACTGCACTCTCTCCACCTCACCCCCAGGAATACCTCTGGCTACGGCTTCCCCTTCGCTCCCACCTCTTGTTCATATGTGTGTTGTACCGTCCACCAAACAGTGATGACTCCATCTACATCTCGCTGTCTGATGATATGGACCAACTTCTATCTACTCATCCCAACTCTCTCTTCCTCATATGTGGTGATTTCAATTGTCACCATGCCAGTTGGCTGGGTGTGGGTACCTCTCTCACCAGCCATGGCTCTTCAGCAAAGGACTTCTGCGACTCACTGGGACTGACACAATCTGTCAATTTCCCGACCCGGATCTCAGTCAACGGAACATCTTCTCTTCTGGACTTGGTTATGACTAACTTCCCTGAAAATGTCTGCTGCTCTTCTTCTGCTCCGATCGGATCATCTGATCATGTCCTTGTTAAAGTGGACATCTCTCTGACCATCCTCAGGGAGCCTGCTCAGCGTCGACGAGTCTGGCATTTCACTCAGGCCAACTGGCACGGTCTTCAAGCAGCCATCAATCATCTGGACTGGTCTCCCATCTCTACCACCTCTGACATCAACTCATCCTGGGAATTCTTCCAAAGTAAATTGCTCTCTCTCATGCACAGATTTATCCCATCTCGTCTTCAGTTGTCATACCCTTCCTCCCGTCCATGGTACATGGAATCTTGTGGTGAGGCTGTTGCCCAGAAACAACTTGCCTTTGTCTCCTGGAAAGCAAATCCAACGGAAGGAAATCTCATTTCCTTTCACAAAGCCCGAAACAAGTGTGTGTCCACCCTCAGGAGAGCCAGGAAACAATATCTCTCCGTTCTCAAGACCGAACTCTCTTATCTGTCTCCCTCTTCCAAATCCTGGTGGCGTCTGGTCAAATCCGTTTCTGGTGTTTGTTCCCCCTCCATCCCCTCCCTTACCTCAAACGGCTACACAGCTGACTCCGCACGTGAAAAAGCTGAATGCCTCAACTCTGTGTTTGCCTCTAAATCTTGTGTCCCAAACCCATCCCTCTCTGTACCCACCATACCCAGTCGTACCCTGCTGCTCCTGGACTCCGTGTCCTTTCCTCCTGACAAGGTGGAAAAGTTTCTGTCAACCCTCGACTCTGATTCTGCAACTGGACCCGACGGCATCAGCCCACGGGTCCTAAAATCCTGCTCTGCTGCTCTATCTCACCCTCTCTCTGTTCTCTTCACCCTCTCTTTTGCTCAAGGTCAACTGCCATCTGCTTGGAAATCAGCCAACATCACCGCTTTGCACAAAAAAGGTGCAAAAACAGATCCTAGCAACTACAGACCAATCAGCCTTCTCCC
>NC_136265.1:92728111-92771047 GCF_964187855.1 Myxine glutinosa
CCGGCATCTTTCATGTTTAAGAGGCATCATTTTGCCGCGGTAAGACCATTAAAGGACTGGGCTGTGTTAACTAAAGATTTAAATAATCCCTGGCCAGAGGACAAGTAAGTAAGCAGTTAAACAAGTAAATCAGCGAGTGATGCCGCTGGACCAGATACCAGACCAAGACCCCCCAACCCCCCAAGACCTGAGCTCAGTCCCGGGGCTCTAGGCAACACCCCCCACCCCCCCAAGACCTGAGCTCAGTCCCGGGGCTCTAGGCAACACCCCAACACCCCCGCCCTGCCTTCCCTTTTTCACCTCAACCCACCCCCGTCCAACCCGTCCCAAAAATCCTTTTCCTTGAATGAGAGACGTAACATGAATGAGCAAAGATTGTTTGGGAGTGGCTGGAGAAAGGCATGATTTGAGTCGATCTGAGTTTCGCGCGAAGTCTGGGAGACTTATATGAGTATATGAATGAGGAATGAATGTATATTGGGATGTTAATTGACGTGTGTATCTAGCCAATGTATTTGTCTGTATGACATATGCAAAGCAGAGGGTTTCGGTGTGAAGCTTTGTAAGTGATCTGCTCGACGTGCGGGAAATTCAGGCCGGGAATGTCCATTTTAGCGTCTATCCGAGAGAACAGGCGAGGTCCTGAACTGAGTCCGGATTTTCATCTGTTTGGGAGTTGTTTGGGAAGCGGATTGATATAAATCGGGTCAGGAAAGCACTCGGAGTGCCCTTGTCGACCTACTGTTGATATGAAGCGGTTTCTTGGAGATGGTTGCAGGATGGGCTGTTTTTTTCTTTCGAGTGGCAGTCGGGCAAGAAATTTGGAATTTGTTGAACTAAATTCAGAATTCGAATCAATATGTGTGTTTTACTTGAATTGAAGAGTTCATTCAATGGCAGATATTGTGGATTGTATGTGTGGGATGTATCGCTGAGGCAGCTCACCTTTGGAATTGGTGTCATATAGTGCATTTTGGGTCAGAGAGGTCAAGCGTCGGAGATCCTGTTTTTTTGCGATGTTTACGAGCTAGGGATGAGTTCTGACAGCTCAATGTTCTGACAGCTCACTACATGTCAGGTCGTAGATTTGTTATGACAGCTCTATGTTATGACAGCCGACTGCATGTCCCAACGTGAGGTAAACCCCGCCGTGAACGCGAATAGAGCGGCGTGCAGGGAGTGTTGGGATTCGTGTGGAGGCACGAGGGTGCGCGCCAAGACGGGGGGCGGCGTGGCGTCGTCGCGTTGAGATGGTTGTGCCAGGTCGATCGGCGATCTCTGAATTTAAATCGGATTTTTGTCATGTGTGTTGTGAAATTTACGTCTATCCGAGAATCCTGGCGATGTTCGTTTAATTAAAGTGTGGTACAAACCTGTGTTTCCGCCGTGCGGCTCCGTGGAAGTTTGGGTAGAGGGATATTGTGCGTTCGGGCAGGAGCCGAGCGAGCCGCGAGTCACGGGTGTGCTGTATGAGATTTGCTCAGAGTGCCGGCGATAACTCGCCCACTCTCAGAGGAGGATGTGTGCCCAAATGCATTGTGGGTCATTGCGACTTTGCTGAATGTCGGACGCTGGATGTCGGACGTTCATGTCAGACGAGCCATGTCGGAATAGTGAGAACCTGCGACATACATGCCATGCAATGTCACAGAAGGAATACGTTATTTAATATGGATTTATATAAGGGGAAGAAACGATTTCTAAACTAAATTCGATTTCTAGAATGATTTTCTAAACGCTAAAATAAACGATTTCAAGACAGAGTAATTAATTTCCGGTGACAAGTTCCAACAGGAAGTCTTGTTCATACAGTAACAGTAAGTGAGGTACAGTGCGGAGTGGCGGCTGGAAGATGCATCGAAGGATTTGTGTTGATCGATGCGCCGGACAAAGGGTTTGCTGGCGAGCGATGCTGGTAAGGTTAAGTTATTAAAATTCAATAATTTGAGCAGAAATGTCACGTTTTCAACAGAACGCTTATCCGAGGAAAGAGGAATATCGAGGTTTCAACTGTCGGTATGTGGTGTGGCTTGTGCCAAGGTGTGGGCGCGAGGAGGATGTGGTTGTGTTTGCCTGTCTGTGGAGTTATACGGTTGTTGGATTCGTAGAAGCTAGCATTTTGCGATGTGGAGCTGTGAGTCACAAAATGTAAATGTAACACATATTGGATGGACAGGACAACAATGGAGTTTATATGGACGGGTTTGGGGCAGGTTCAATCTGACGATTACAGAGGGCTTTGTTCTGTTCACGAAACATGTAAAATTCATGGAGTTGAAGTGGTTTGCAAGAAGGCAGCAGAGTCAGTACTGGGATGCAACCTCGTCCAGGGGTTTTGGTCCAGCCTGCAAGGAGTCCAGGGGCTTGTTTCAGGGCTGGGTCGCCAAAAATGGGATGCTGTGCCCATCTGGATGTAAAATTATCCATCAAGGACGGGGAATGATGTGCAGTGTGATTGATTGGAGGTAATAAGGATTTGTGTTGATTTCCTGATTTGAGTTCATCTGGAAACAAAGACAGATGGGATTAATGTGTATATCAGGAACATTTTGGAAAAAAAATATGGATATATGACATTACTAAAATATAACCAAGCAATTGAGAGTTCTTGGGTTAATGGGATATAAATAAATGCATCTACAAGTTGATGGTTTATAAAAATTTAGTTCTGGATGATACTTAAGCGATGAACAATGTTGGCAATATACAAAGAATGTGACTTGTTTTTTTGGGGGGAAAACATGTGGTTTAAAATTGGTTGGCTAAGTTTTAAAGATGGAGATGTTTCGCAGAACTCTTATGATTATTTATATGAGTGGTGGACTATTCCATGGCGAAGCATTTTCCAGTTTATTGAAAGTTGGATTTTGTAAAATAATGGTTTAATATAACCACAGTAGAAAATAATATACAGATTTGGGACATTTTGTAAACTTTCGAATAATGAGAAGATTCATAAAATTCATTTTATTTATTTCATGGAAAATATTTGGGTTGCAAGTGGAGAAGCATGGTATGGTATAAAAATAAAGAGGGAGTATCCAGGAAAAAGATGTTCAAGTGAACTTTGTGCTGTGAAAAGAATGTCGAGTTAATGGAAGTGTTTTGTTCGATTAATTTTGTTCAATTTGTGTTCAAATGACCATCGATGTTGGGGGCAAAGTTATGGGTGAATTTGGTGAGTGGTTGTGGGCAAACGAAGATTAATTTAGATTTATCATAGTTAAGTTCGAGGAAGTTGATTTGAAGCCAGAATTTCATTTGGATGCCAGAAAGGAGAAAGGAGATGCTGAAAGCCAGAAAGGAGATGCTGTTGTCTACTCTGAATGACAGGTGGCGGTATCCAGGGCGCTGAGGAGTTTGTTCACGTTGTAAAGTTTGTTTATTTATTTGTTTATTTAGTTTGTTTATTGTAGAGAAGAGTGCTTTTGGGATTCCGGAGCCAGAGTGGATAATTTGAGAGTAGTAGGTGGTCCTTGTGGGCTTGGGAGTGAACTGATTTGGGTTTAATAGGCACAAGCTGGTCTAAACAGGGTGAGGAGGATGGTGTGATTGATGATGTCAAAGGAGGCGTTGAGGTGAGGAGGATGAAAATGTTGAGGTTGCCGGCATCAGAGGAGAGAAAAGGTCGCTGGTGATTTTGAGGAGAGCAGTTTCAGTACTGTGGCTGGAGCAGAATCCGGATTGGGATGTTTCATACAGGTTATTGGCAGAGTGGTGATGTTTGAGTTGAGTGGCCACAGCACGTTCCAAAACTTTTGACAGAAAGGGTAGGTTGGAGATGAGTCTGAAGTTATTTAGGGTGTCAGGGTTTAGTCCAGGGTTTTTTCCAGAATGGGGGTGAAGTTTCACGAGTTTTTGGGGAAATCGGTATGTGAAGCTGGATTAAGTTGGAACTGCTTGATGAGCCATGGAGATGGATTGGGTTTTGTTGTTGGTTGTCTGGGAGTTCGGTTGTTGCATTGCCAAAGGTTTCTGTGTGGTGGACACACTCGTTGGCTGTTGTCTTGTGTGACGTGGATGGAGATGTATGTGGCTGCGTGTGGCTGCCTGGAGTCGGGAAAACGGCTACAGTGGTTGATATTGGTTGTGGATCGTCCGGGGTGCTTCGATTTGCATAGGGGGTGAAGATTGGGATATTACATTATTTTAAGTAAGTATTGGTATGAGTAATTACATAAGTAATTATGAGTTATTATGAGTATTAGTTATGAGTAAGTGATTATTTTAGTAAAGTTACATGTTTCGCTGTGTTGTGGATCTGGGGACAAGCTAGTTTGATGGGTACCCTGGGGTCTTCGGCGTGTCTATGTGTTTGGCTATCTGTTACACCGGACTCTTGAATGGGTTTTCATGAGACGAATTTCAGACATAACAGTGAGAATCTATTTTGAGCGAATCACAGTGGGTGAGGAAAACATTGTGTGTGACCAGACACCAGAACTGACCAGAATTGAAATTGGAAGTAGACCAGGTTATTTCTATTATTTGTTTATTCGTGAAAATAAATAAATAATAGGGGGAGGTTAATGGAGGTTAATGGTGGTTTGTTTGTGTTAATGGAGGTTAATGGTGGTTTGTTTGTGTTAATTCTAGTTGAAACTCTAGCTGAAGTAATTTTCGTTTATTTTTATTATTTTATTGATTTTTTATGATTTTGATTGATTTTTTGATTTGATTTGAGAGTTGAGATGATTGATTTTTTATTAATTTTATAATTTTATTTTTATTGATGTTGGAAACAGGTAATGGGATGCTGAGAGAAGGATTGAATTTAATTTGAATTGGACTGGATTAAATGGGATTGAATTTAAAATTGAATATTGGATAAAATTGGATCCACTTGAGGAAAAGTGGATTGGGAGGTTGGAGAGAAGGTGTTCTATGGGGCTATGGATTGGATGAATTGAGTCTATGGGGTGGAGACCTGTGGACCAGGCGTTCCCAGGAGACTTGTGGACCAGGTGTTCCACCAGAGGAAAAAGACCAGGTGTTCGTGGAGCACTTCACCTGCAAGAACGCCTTGGAACCAAGGTGGAAGGGACCAGTCCAGGTGTTGCTGACTACACCAACGGCAGTCTTTTGCGAGGGCAAGACTTCGTGGATCCACGCCACGCACTGTAAGTTGGCCATACAAGCACCAGACACTAAAAGTAGTGGGCTCAAACTCTTGGGATCGCCATAGATTAAAGAAGTTGTAAAATTTAATTTCCATTGGGAGTTGTTTATTCTGATTTAACACTGAAATATATTAATGTTGATTAATGCATAAATGAAGGGGGCAAGTACAAAGATGCATAGAAGGAGTGTCTTTGAGGGGTTGGGAGTTGGGAGCCTATGGGAAAAGGTGTTTGGTTTCTTCTTCCCAGGAGCGGGCACAGTCATGGATAGTTTCCGGATAGATAAATTGGCTTTGGCCCTAGAAAAGGTGGCAAACGACACCGCTACGGCTCATGACATACTATTGGATCGATCGGATCGCGCGCGAAAATTCTTATACATTTAGCTGGCTCACTGACTGGTTCCAGGGATGGACGGGCACCATAGTGAAGTGGTTATTGACCGCACTGGCTGTGATAATCGGGGTAGTAATTTGGGGGGCACTAATGAAATCTCTAGTCCTCCTCTGTATAAGAAAGTATTTTACAGGATGGAAAGTGAAGAAGCCGCCGACAACGACTATGGCTCTGACCACAGAGGCCGTCGACCTGAACGGGTCCTTCAACAAGGCAGTTGCGACCGGCGCTCCAGAAAATTGCATTGAATTTTGTAATGACTGTGATACTTGTGCGGATCCCATGTGGGAACTGGCTGCTGCCTGTAACGGTGTATGTGATGACTGTGATACTTGTGCTATAAACCCCTTGCGTGTACTGGCTAACGCTGCTTATGTATTACAAGCTGACAGCTGCACGCCCCCTTCCGACCCAACTATGGATCTGATTGCGACACTGGGTCTGGCGGTCGAGGGACCCGACGTGGATATCCTAGACCCGCAAGCCGACCAGGCGCCCAAGGGAGACTTTGACATAAAGGAAGTTCCTCTCTTTGCTTCATATGTATTAAGTTCAAATGCTTCAAGTGAATCGGATTTTTACGCTCTGTACCCTGACCAGGAAATTGAGACACAAGATACTGACAATATTATGTATTCCCCAGAACAGCAGCACGTGAGGGACCTCATGGGCATGATCGTTGATTAACTTCGAAGATCTGCAAGGACTGGGTCTGCAAAGGGTGGGGGGAGCAAGTTCCGCAGGGGAGGTGGTGGCCCTCTGGCGGAGCAGAACCTCATCTGGACCAGACACCTTCGTTGTGGATCCGAAACGTTAATGGACTTTCATGTTCTGAGCCCTCAGGCTCCAAGCACGCACCACACGACACGTTCGCCAAATGCACGGGCGAGGCGCTTTGGGCGCACGATATGCCCTTGGGAGATACCCGCATTACACAATTATTTTTTCAATACCCGCATTACACAATTATTTTTCAATAAAGCCCGATGTGGCACGTTGTCTCTTAAGATACTTTGTCTCGACGAGACAAGAGGAAGGAATGTCAAGTTGTAGATTTGTTATTGCCTAAAGTTCAGTTATAGACGTTGGTTGCTAATGTGTTATGATTTAAATGTTGTTTAAAAATGCTATTTTCATAAAGTTAATAAAGGGTTTTTGCTTCGTTTTAGTTTTGGATGAGGAAAGGCTCGCTTCGGTCGTGCTGGACAAATTGTATACGTGTGCTTTTTCAAGGCTAGATAAGGCCGGTCGTAAAATCACGCTCACGCGCGTGATTTTGTGTAACGCTAGTAGAATGATTAGATTGCAGACATAAACCTATTGTTTTTACCATATATATTTTGTATTAATCACAGCAACGCTTGACTCTGTATAAACATGCTTTGAATTACTCATGTGAACAAACCCATATATTTTATGGTCTTATCTGGCTGGCCAAGCATGGTCTTATCTGGCCAAGCATGCACTCTTCTCTCTGTGAGTTACATTTTCGTCACCTCGGAGCTTTTGAAACTATATCTGGTCCGAATGATAAGGAAGGGCTGACTCCCCCGAATAACAGAGCGGATGACGGTGGGGGCTTGGCCCACCGGGGAGGAACCTCTCCCAGTTTTGTTTGTTCCCTCGGAGATTTCCTGATAAAACGTGTCCCTATATAAATGGACTGGGAATCAATGTGTTTTCAGGAAGGCTTGACGTGGCATGAGACTGGCTCTTGCTGTAGATGTCTTGGCTTCTTCCGGATCTGTATAAGTTGGTTTTTAATAAAGCTGCGTCATTTCAGGCTATTGTGGACTTCTTTTGCAAACGAAGAGCTGCTTCTTCACATATATATATATATATATATACACATATATATATATATACACATATATATATATATATATATATACACATATATATATATATACACATATATATATATATATATATATATATATACATATATATATATATATATATATATATATATATACATATATACAGTGGAACCTTGACTTACGAGTTTAATTCGTTCCGTGACCGAGCTCGTAACTCAAATTGCTCGTATCTCAAATCAAATTTCCCCATTAAAATGCATTGAAATGCTATTAATCCGTTCCAGCCCGCCAAAAACCACACCAATTTTTTTTTAAATATACAGTATATATATAAATATCTCGCGCTTTATATTTCACCTGTATGCAGCATACAAGTTGGCAGGATGGCCTGGACTGGAGGTACGCACACTTGACTCTAAAGTCTAAACTGTCCAGCCTGGGTTTGAATCCCGACCCAGCTATAACCTGTCATGGGTGAATCACAGGCAGGGTGATTCATCAATGTGTGTACCGCTAAACTGGGCGCCCCGTTTGCGTCCCATTAGTTGTTGGATGTTAAGGATCTCACCATGTTTTCCACAAAGAGAAGGCGAGCTATCGCCGGCACTCTGAACAAGTTGTGGCCTGGCATGGCATGAACATGAAAACATGAACATGAACATGAAATGTTCGACATGAACATGAAATTTTCCGAAATAACCAAAATGCGAAAACTAAAATGCATCGCTATACGACAGAGATACGTACTGTACTTGAACGGCAAGATAACCACGTGACCAGAACCTACCTGGCGGCGTAAACTCGAAATCACCAAAATGCGAAAACTAAAATGCATCGCTATACGACAGAGATACGTACTGTACTTGAACGGCAAGATAACCACGTGACCAGAACCTACCTGGCGGCGTAAACTCGAAATAACCAAAATGCGAAAAATAAAATGCATCGCTATACGACAGAGATACGTACTGTACTTGAACGGCAAGATAACCACGTGACCAGAACCTACCTGGCGGCGTAAACTCAAAATAACCAAAATGCGAAAACTAAAATGCATCGCTATACGACAGAGATACGTACTGTACTTGAACGGCAAGATAACCACGTGACCAGAACCTACCTGGCGGCGTAAACTCGAAATAACCAAAATGCGAAAACTAAAATGCATCGCTATACGACAGAGATACGTACTGTACTTGAACAGGTCGTCGACTCCATGTGATGACTGGATACCAGAGATAACTTTACCGTGTGGCAGGCGGTGCTTATCGCTCCCAGCAAGGTGCAGCAGCAGCTGTATGGGACACCTTGCTGGCGGTTCTCCACTGATGATATGAAGGTCGCATAGTGACTGATATAAAAACCGAAAGGTTCACAGAGTTACAAGTGTATGGAAGCCTCACTGCGTTGCCCTGATGAAGCCCCAACAAGGGCGAAACCAGGTCGGTAACTGTGAGTTTTGCATGCACTTGTGACAGTATCTGTATTTATAATCCGTAATGACGCACTGCTAGATGGTTCCTCTGGAGCTTTGCAGGCAATGTGGACATGCATGGCGATGACGTCATGTTGTCCGCTCATTAGGTTGGAGAACCAGATTACAGATACCATTATATATATATATATATCTGTGCATGAAGGTTATCCACGGAAACATTAGAAAAGCCCAGTGTCACAACACCACCAACCCATGAGATTCAATGCTCCTCACCAAGATGTTTAAAAGCCGAAATTTCCACAACTCTTCCTCCACTCACGAGGACGTTTCAAACCCGAAATCTCCACAACTCTTCCTCCAATCACGAAGACGTTCAAAACCCAAAATTTAGAAAAGTCTTCCCACAATCATGAAAATGTTTAAAACACCAAATCTCCACAACTCTTCCCCTTCTCACGAAAATTTTTAAAACCCCAAATCTTCACCATCTTCCTCCACTCACGAACATGTTTAAAACCCACAATATCCACAACTCTTCCTCCACTCATGAAAATGTTTAAAACTCCAAATCTCCACAACTCTTCGTCGACTCACGAACATGCTTAAAACCCGAAATTTCCACAACTCTTCCTCCACTCATGAAGATGTTTAAAACTGGAAATCTCCACAACTCTTCCTCCACTCACTAAGATGTTTAAAACCCAAAATTTAGAAAACTCTTCCTCCACTCACGAACATGTTCAAAACCCAAAATATCCACAACTCTTTCTCCACTCATGAAAATGTTTAAAACACCAAATCTCCGCAACTCTTCCTCGACACGCGAAGATGTTTCAAACCCCAAATATCCACAACTCTTCCCGGACTCACGAAGATGTTTAAAACCCAAAATCTTCACAACTCTTCTTTTATTCACGGAGATGTTTGAAAAAGGAAATTTTCACCATTGGAGCGCCGCCTCTTGCAGCATACATTGATGATTATTATGACGTCATAGGTCACGTGGTGCAGGCGCCATCTTGGAAAAACGTTGCACCTCTTTTTTCTCATCTTGTGTTAATGACATTGGTTTATAAGTTTCAAGCATTATCCTAGTTAAACTAATGCCGTCTTTTCCAGATGTTTTACAAACTCTTGCAGAGCATCTACTCCTCTGCAGAGTTCTAACTTGTGTTCATCATGAACAGATGATTTGATATAATAACAGAAACCACAAGGAGTACGTTTTTGAAATGTATTTGTGTATGTATGATTGATTTGAGTACCAGTTCACTGGTAATTCCCTGTTTGTCGTAAAAGGCGACAAAAAGGGTTGGCGGCAGGAAGGGCATCCGGCCGTAAAACATTGCATCAAAAAGGGGACCGAAAAACAACAACAACCACGGTCCCCGAAAAAGGCCAACCCCCGCTTTGCGGGGAAAAATGGCCTCTAAAGGTTGTTTTTTTTTTTATGATTGATTTGGAATTGGAGAAGCAGGATCTATCTTTTCAAGGATACTTTCAAAATCAGCGTATATCACAAATCGACGTTTCATAGATTTATTAAAATATTGGAATGTGATGTCTGAACCTGCTTTTGGCATATTAATTACTGCTGAATTGTGATGTTGACAATATTTTGCATGTTGGTTTAATCTTTATTTTGTGTGAAAGAAGTCGAGACATCACTTACAGGGACGTGTATTTTTAGTTTGCTTATGTATTGTAGCACATTATATTGGATGTTTTATCCCTTCCATTTCAGCACATTTCCTCCCATTTTATTCCATTACATTACATTCTGCTCTAGGTCTTCGACGAGCTTCTATCATGTATAGAAAAAAAAAACCTCACCGTCAAACAAACACAGATCCCATCAGAAGTGATGAAGATCACACAACTCACCATTCGGCTGGTCGCTTTGCCCGTCTTCCAGACCAAAGGAGTTCACATCCTCTATTTTGATCTGCAGAATCTCAGAACATCCTTCCAGCTCCCCAATCTTCATGTCATACCAGAGCACAGTCGGTTGTTCCAATTCCGGCTGCACATGAGAGGAATCCTTCCAACAGCCAACTTGAGGGTACATGATGGGTGAACCTTTAGAGAGGGAGGGAAACATACCATCCTTCCTGATGTTTGCTCCACTCTGAGTACCTTGATCCCAAACAGTACCTACATGGGAAGTACCTCTGTACTTGAGACCTTATCCACTGCCGAAATCAGTTACAGTACTTTAAATGTGCACCACACATGTATGCACACCTTGTGACAGCCCCAACAAAGAACTGTATATAATACCGTTTCTTCAAATAATATTCGCAGGGGACACATTCCTGGAAAATGCCTTGAATGTCGAATCCGTGAATGGGAGGCATTGTTTCAATGGGGATAAAGGGGATAGGTTCCCAGTGGTTTGTGATTCACAAGGGAAAATAAAAAATCTCATGGTTAAACTGTGAATACACCCACGAAGAGCCTCAAATGTCAAGTGAAGCACAGGGCCACAAATGTCGAAGCAGGTAAGAAAAGCCAAAAGATGCTTTTACAATTGTCATGTGTGCGGCTGATGGGAAATGGGGTTTTTCTGCGCCATCGAAAAACAGTGAATGCGCAGGACACGGGGCCATGAATGTAGAAGCAGGTCACATTTTATGAACAGCAAACACGCAGGGGAGGACTGCACTGTAATTGTACGACATGTAAATTTTGATTTAGCCACATATAATATATTTCATATGATACATGTTATACGTCACCTCTTATCCAAGCCTCGACTTCGTATACAAAAGAAACAAAATCTCCTCCCGCAGTTCATCCATCCTCCTTCTATCCACCCTCTTCTCCCGCAGTTCTCCTCTTCTCCCGCAAAATCTCCTCCCGCAGTTCATCCATCCTCCTTCTATCTACCCTCTTCTCTTCCACAATTCACCTCACCCAGTTGTTTGTGCAAACTTGCAGCCTCTGTTGTTGTCTGTCAGTGCCGTTGTCTGTCAGTGCCATTGTCTACAGACCGGAAAGATTGGCCGGCATGACAGAAGACATCAGAACATTTCCCTTTCAATCTCCTCGATATCTTTCTGTCTGCCATTACTTCCTCCATCCTCCTTCACACATTCGCACCCACCTTGGTCCTCCTCCACACCAACGCTGCCGCCATACCATCCCAAATATGTCTGGTGTTGGTTATCTGGTAAGGTGGCGGGCCTGACGTTTTAGTATCCTGAGTTCAAACCCCGTCATGCCGTTGAATTAACGCCAGGTGGGTTAACTCGGCCCGTCACCCTTCCGAGGTCAGAACAATGAGTACCAACTGACTCGTAATGGGGGGAAATGCACCAGAAGCACAACGGTGTCCCAGAAAATGATGCAGCCAAGCAGCCACAAGCTGCATACGAACCACCACCACCATTCCCCGGTCACGATTCACCACAGATACTAAAACCTATTTCCCCGTCTGATCAACTTCCCCTCTAACCCGATATTGATTTCTTTCCTCTGCCAGCAGACCCACATCACCTCAGTCTTCTCCATACTCACCTTCAGCCCGTGTTTCTGAAATGCTTTCTTTCACTCCCCCAGTACTTCCTGCATCTCGGACCTACTCCCCACTGCAATAGCCAGATTGACCACATGCAGCATCTTCCCAATAATACCCCTCATGTTCTTTCCTGCTTACCAGCTCCATCACCATGATTTTGCTGAGAGAACATCCCTGTCTCAAACCGATGTTCACATTGGACTCCTCAGACATCCCAGGACCAAGCAAAACACTTCCCTTTGTTCCCATTTACATCCCTTCCACCAACTGATCTACTGGTTCCAGCACTCCCATCCATCTCAGTGCCGCAATCACTGTCATTCACAGGACCGTGTAGTCGGCCTTCTCTGGATCAACAAATCCCAATGCCATATCACCTTGCACCTCCAACCATTTTAACACCAACTGTCTCAACGTGAACATCCCATCCGTCGTCCCCCTTTCCTTTTGAAACCCCTGCTGCTCTTATCCGATCTAAATCTACACTCTTCCTTATCCTCCAATCCAGAATCCCCTCCAGCACCTTCATTGCAAGACTAAGGAGTGTAATGCCCCTGTACTTCCCTGGATCTCAAACATCGCCCTTCCCATTCACTCAGGCTGACTGGCACGGTCTTCAAGCAGCCATCAATCATCTGGACTGTTCTCCCATCTCCACTGCCTCTGACATCAACTCTTCCTGGGAATTCTTCCAAAGTAAACTGCTCTATCTCATGCACAGATTTATCCCATCTCGTCTTCAGTTGTCATACCCTTCCTCCCGTCCATGGTACACTGAAGCTTGTGGTGAGGCAGTTGCCCTGAAACAACTTGCCTTCACCTGATGGAAGGCGAATCCAACTGAAGGTAATCTCAGTTCCTTTCACAAAGCTCAGAACAAGTGTCTACCCTCAGAAGAGCCAGGAAACAATATCTCTCGACTCTCAAGACTGAACTCTCAAACCTGTCGCCCTCCTCCAAATCCTGGTGGTGTCTGGTCAAATCTGTTTCTGGTGTTTGTTCCCCCTCCATCCCCTCCCTTACCTCAAACCGCTACACAGCCGACTCCGCACGTGAAAAAGTTGAACGCCTCAACTCTGTTTGCCTAAAAATATTGTGTCTCGAACCCATCTCTCTCTCTCTGTATCTCTCTCTCTCTGTATCTCTCTCTGTATCTGTAGTACATCTCTCTCTGTATCCACTTTACCCAGTCGAACCCAGCTGCTCCTGGACTCTGTGTCCTTCCTTCCTGAAAAAGTGGAGAAGTTTCTGTCAAACCTCGACTCTGATTCAGGAACTGGACGAGACGGCATCAACCCACGGGTCCTAAAGTCCTGCTCTGCCGCTCCATCTCACCCTCTCTCTGTTCTCTTCACCCTCTGTTTTGCTCAAGATCATCTGCCAAAATTACCGCTTTGTATAAAAAGGTGAAAAAACATATCCTCATAAACAGCTGTTTTATACCTCTGTCACCCCCCCTGCCCCCGCCTTTACATGCCTCCACCCCCCAAGCCCTCTCCCTCCCACAGATCTTCCGATGTCCCTGTTCTCTGCTGTTGTACTTGTGTGCTTCCCTCTCTCTCTCCCCATCTTGTCTCCCACTCCCTTTATACGTTTCATGTGTCAGTTTTTTTTTTTTGTGATTAATGTTCCCTCTAATACGAGCCTCGATCTTGTATACAAGAAAAAAAAAAACCCTCTCCCCCCCCCCCCCCCCCCCCTTCACGAATATGTTTAAAACCAGAAATCTCCACAACTCTTTATCCACTCACGAAGATGTTTAAAATCCGAAATCTCCACAAATCTTCATCCACTCACAAAGATGTTTAAAACACGAAATCTCCACAACTCTTCCTCTACTCACGAAGATGCTAAAAACCCCAAATCTCTACAACTCTTCACGAAGATGTTTAAAACCCGAAATCTCCACAACTCTTCATCCACTCACGAAGATGTTTAAAACCCGAAATCTCCACAACTTCTCCTCCACTCACGAAGATGTTTAAAACCCCAAATCTCCACAACTTTTCCTCTGCTAACGAAGATGCAAAAAATCCCAAATCTCTACAACTCTTCATGAAGATGTTTAAAACCCCAAATCTCCACAACTCTTCCTCCACTCACGAAGATATTTAAAACCATAATTCTTCACAGGTCTTCCTCGACTCCACTCACGAAGATGTTCAAAACTCCAAATCGCTCTTCCTCTATTAACTATTCCTCGATTCACTAAAATCATTTTAAAAAACGAAATCTCCACAACTCTTCCTCCAATCATGAAAATGTTGAAAACACCAAATCTCCGCAACTCTTCCTGGACTCACGAAGATGTTTAAAACCCCAAATCTTCACAACTCTTCTTTTATTCACGAAGATGTTTAAAAATGGAAGTTTTCACCATTGGAGCGCCTCCTCTTGCAGAATACTTTGATGATTATTATGACGTCAAAGGTCACGTGGTACAGGCGCCATCTTGGAAAAACGTTGCACCTCTTTTTTCTCATCTTTTTTCTCATCTTGTGTTCATGACATTGGTTTATAAGTTTCAAGCATTATCCTAGTCAAACTAATGCCGTCTTTTCCAGATGTTTTACAAACTCTTGCGGAGCATCTTCTCCTCTGTAGAGTTCTAACTTGTGTTCATCATGAACAGATGATTTGATATAATAACAGAAACCACAAGGAGTACGTTTTTGAAATTTATTTGTGTATGTATGATTGATTGGGAATTGGAGAAACAGTATCTATCTTTTCAAGGATACTTTCAAAATCAGCGTATATCACAAATGGACGTTTCATAGATTTATTAAAATATTGGAATGTGATGTCTGAACCTGCTTTTGGCATATTAATTACTGCTGAATTGTGATGTTGACAATATTTTGCATGTTGGTTTAATCTTTATTTTGTGTGAAAGAAGTTGAGACATCACTTACAGGGATTTGTATTTTTAGTTTGCTTGTGTATTGTAGCACATTATATTGGATGTTTTATACCTTCCATTTTAGCACATTTCCTCCCATTTTATTCTCTTATAGTCAGGGCCCTAAGGGATATTTTGGTTCAAATTCTTCCAAAAGCATCAAATTTGGCGCAGATGTTGCCCATGCCATACTCTTTCGATCTTTGATGGGCGCCTAGGGCGGTATGATCCGGGGACCATACCGGTCCATCCCACCATGTCACCTGACCTATGACGTCATAATTAGGATTTGCATCCCATCACATGGCGTACTATAAGTGGTCAAAGTTCAAAATGAATCGATCGAAAAATGAAGGCAGGGATCCATTTTTAAGGTTTTCATAAAATCCAATATGGCCGCCAGGTCACATGACCTATGACGTCATATTTATGACATGTATACAATCATGTATACATGAACCCGGATCATGATCGCACAAAAATTAAACACAAGGATATGGCATACAGTTCATAAAACATCAAAATCCGTACCTTTGTAATTAGACTGATGAACTGCATATGCCTGAAAATTAGGAAATAGACATGGAAATATTTCCTCCAATTGTCAAAAATAAGGTCAGAGTTCGATTACCCAACCCAGATACATAAAATGGTCAACCTCGCGTAAATCTTGACAAAAAACTCAAAAACCGACATGTTTGACTCAAAAATGACCTTTAAGATGACCTTGAGCTCGAATCATCAAAATAACATCATAATTGGATTCCTCGACCTCGAAAACCCCTGAAAAGTGGTATCATACATGATTCCAACCCTTTTGGTTATTTAACTGATTTTCCTATAATCCGGGTGGTGGCCATTTAGTATTTCGCCAATATGGGGCCCCCAGGGGGGGGGGGGGGGCGCCCGTCTTGGCGCCCGTCAAAAATCGAAAGAGTATGGCATGGGTAACATCTGGGCCAAATTTGGTGCTTTTGGAAGAATTTGAACAAAACGGCCCCAAAATATCCCTAAGGGCCCTGACTATTACATTCTGCTCTCGACCTTCGACGAGCTTCTGTCATGTGTAGAGAAAAAAAACGTCATCGTCAAACAAACACAGATCCCATCAGAAGTGATGAAGATCACACAACTCACCATTCGGCTGGTTGCTTTGCTCCTCTTCCAGACCAAAGGAGTTCACATCCTCTATTTTGATCTGCAGAATCTCAGAAGATCCTTCCAGCTCCCCAATCTTCATGTCACACCAGAGCACAGTCGGTTGTTCCAATTCCGGCTGCACATGAGAGGAATCCTTCCAACAGCCAACTTGAGGGTACATGATGGGTGAACCTTTAGAGCGGCAGGGAAACATATCATCCTTCCTGATGTTTGCTCCACTCTGAGTTCCTTGATCCCAAACAGTACCTACATGTAAAGTACCTCTGTACTTGAGACCTTATCCACTGCCTAAATCAGTTACAGTCCTTTAAATGTGCACCACACATGTATGCACACCTTGTGACAGCCCCAACAAAGACCTGCACATGATACCGTTTCTGCAAACAATATTTGCGGGGGACACATTCCTGGAAAATGCCTTGAATGTCGAATCCGTGAATGCGGGGGCATTGTTTCAATGGGGAAAAGGGGATAGGTTCCCAGTGGTTGGTGATTCACAAGGGAAACAAAAAAATCTCATGGTTAAACTGCGAATACACCCGCGAAGAGCCTCAAATGTCAAGTGAAGCACAGGGCCGCGAATGTCGAAGCAGGTAAGAAAAGCCATGAATACGCCCACACAACATTGCAAATATGGTCGCGAAAACAATGTTGAATTGAGTGGTTGTGCATGTGCAGCGGCTTTATTTGTGAGGCGTGGAAGATGCTTTTACAATTGTCATGTGTGCGGCTGGTGGGAAATGGGGTTTTTCTGCCCCATCGAAAAACAGTGTATGCGCAGGACACAGGGCCATGAATGTAGAAGCAGGTCACATTTTATGAACAGCAAACACGCAGGGTCGGACTGCACTGTAATTGTACGACATGTAAATTTTGATTTAGCCACATATAATATATTTCATATTATACATGTTATATATTACCTCTTATACAAGCCTCGACTTGGTATACAAAAAAAAAAAATCTCCTCCCGCAGTTCATCCATCCTCCTTCAATCCACCTTGTTCTCTTCCACAATTCACCTCACCCAGTTGTTCCTGCAAACTTACACCCTCTGTTGTCTGTCAGTGCCATTGTCTCCAGACCGGAAAGATAGGCCGGCATTACAGAAGACATCAGAACATTTCCCTTTCAATCTCCTCGATATCTTTCTGTCTGCCATTACTTCCTCCATCCTCCTTCACGCATTCGCACCCACCTTGGTCCTCCTCCACACCAACGCTGCCGACATACCATCCGAAATATGTCTGGTGTTGGTTATCTGATAAGGTGGCTGGCCTGACATTTTAGGATCCTGAGTTCAAACCCCGTCATGCCGTTGAATTAACGCCAGGTGGGTTAACTCGGCCCGTCACCCTTCCGAGGTCAGAAAAATGAGTACCAACTGACTCGTAATGGGGGGAAATGCACCAGAAGCACAACGGTGTCCCAGAAAATGATGCAGCCAAGCAGCCACAAGCTGCATCCGAACCACCACCACCACCATCCCCGGTCATGATTCACCACAGATACTAAAACCTATTTCCCCGTCTGATCAACTTCCCCTCCAACCCGATATTGATTTCTTTCCTCTGCTACTTGACCCACATCATCTCAGTTTTCTCCATACTCACCTTCAGCCCATGTTTCTGAAATGCTTTCTTTCAGTCCCCCAGTACTTCCTGCATCTCCGACCTACTCCCCACTACAATAGCCAGATTGACCACATGCAGCATCCTCCCAATAATACCCCTCATGTTTACTTTCCTGCTTACCAGCTCCATTACCATGATTTGGCTGAGAGAGCATCCCTGCCTCAAACCGATGTTCACATTGGACTCCTCAGACATCCCAGGATCAAGTAAAACTCTTCCCTTTCCTCCCTTTTACATCCCTTCCACCAACCGATCTTCTGGTTCCAGCACTCCCATCCATCTTAGTGCCGCCATCACTGTCATTCTCAGAACTGTGAAGTCGGCCTTCTCTGGATCAACAAATCCCAATGCCATATCACCTTGCACCTCCAACCAATTTAACACCAACTGTCTCAACATGAACATCCCAACCGTCGTCCCCCTTTCCTTTTGAAACCCCTGCTGATCTTATCCAATCTAAATCTACACACTCTTCCTTATCCTCCAATCCAGAATCCTCTCCAGCACCTTCATTGCATGACTAAGGAGTGTAATGCCCCTGTACTTCCCTGGGTCTCAAACATCGCCCTTCCCATTCACTCAGGCTGACTGGCATGGTCTTCAAGCAGCCATCAATCATCTGGACTGGTCTCCCATCTCCACTGCCTCTGACATCAACTCTTCCTGGGAATTCTTCCAAAGTAAACTGCTCTCTCTCATGCACAGATTTATCCCATCTCGTCTCCAGTTGTCATACCCTTCCTCCCGTCCATGGTACACTGAAGCTTGTGGTGAGGCAGTTGCCCTGAAACAACTTGCTTTCACCTGGTGGAAGGCTAATCCAACTGAAGGTAATCTCAGTTCCTTTCACAAAGCTCAGAACAAGTGTCTACCCTCAGGAGAGCCAGGAAACAATGTCTCTCAACTCTCAAGACTGAACTCTCAAACCTGTCTCCCTCCTCCAAATCCTGGTGGTGTCTGGTCAAATCCGTTTCTGGCGTTTCTTCCCCCTCAATCTCCTCCCTTACCTCAAATGGCTACACAGCCGAATCCGCACGTGAAAAAGCTGAACACCTCAACTCTGCCTAAAAATATTGTGTCTCGAACCCATCTCTCTCTGGATCCACCTTACCCAGTCAAACCCAGCTGCTCCTGGACTCTGTGTCCTTCGTTCCTGAAAAAGTGGAGAAGTTTCTGTCAAACCTCGACTCTGATTCAGCAACTGGACCAGACGGCATCAACCCACGGGTCCTAAAATCCTGCTCTGACGCTCCATCTCACCCTCTCTCTGTTCACTTCACCCTCTGTTTTGCTCAAGACCATCTACCAACATTACCGCTTTACATAAAAAGGTGAAAAAACAGATCCTCATAAACAGGTGTTTTATACATCTCCCACTCCCCCCCTCCCCAATCCCCCCCGCCCACCTTTCCATGCCTCCACCCCCCAAGCCCTCTCCCTCCCACAGATCTTCAGATGTCCCTGTTCTCTGCTGTTGTACTTGTGCGTTACCCTCTCTCTCCCCATCTTGTCTCCCACTCCCTTTATACGTTTCATGTGTCAGCTTTTTTTTTTTGTGATTAATGTTCCCTCTAATGCGAGCCTCGATCTTGTGTACAAGAAAAAAAAAAACCCTCTCCCCCCCCCCCCCTCCCCCTTCACGAAGATGTTTAAAACCCAAAATCTCCACAACTCTTCCCCTCCTCAAGAAGATGTTTAAAACCCGAAATCTCTACAACTCTTCCTCCACTCTCGAAGATGTTCAAAACACGAAATCTCCACAACTCTTCCTCCACTCATGAAGATGTTTAAAACCCGAATATCTCCACAACTCTTCCTCCACTCACGAAGATGTTTAAAACCCGAAATCTCCACAGCTCTTCCTCCACTCACGAAGATGTTCAAAACCCGAAATCTTCAGAACTCTTCCTCCACACTCGAAGATGTTCAAAACCCGAAATCTCCACAACTCTTCCTCCACTCACGAAGATGTTTAAAACCATAAGTCTCCACAGGTCTTCCTCCACTCACGAAGATGTTTAAAACCCGAAATCTCCACAACTCTTCCTCCACTCACGAAGATGTTCAAAACCATAATTCTCCACAGGTCTTCCTCCACTCACGAAGATGTTTAAAACCCGAAATCTCCACAACTCTTCCTCCACTCACGAAGATGTTTAAAACCATAATTCTCCACAGGTCTTCCTCCACTCCACTCACGAAGATGTTTAAAACCCCAAATCTCCACAACTCTTCCTCCACTCACGAAGATGTTTAAAACCCGAAATCTCCACAACTCTTCCTCCACTCACGAAGATGTTTAAAACCCGAAATCTCCACAACTTTTCCTCCACTCATGAAGATGTTTAAAACCATAATTCTCCACAGGTCTTCCTCCACTCACAAAGATGTTTAAAACCCGAAATCTCCACAACTCTTCCTCCACTCACGAAGATGTTTAAAACCATAATTCTCCACAACTCTTCCTCCACCCACGAAGATGTTTAAAACCCGAAATCTTCACAACTTCTCCTCCACTCACGAAGATGTTTAAAACCCGAAATCTCCACAACTCTTCCTCCACTCACGAAGACGTTTAAAATCCGAAATCTCCACAACTTTTCCTCCACTCACGAAGATGTTTAAAACCCAAAATCTCCACAACTTCTCCTCCACTCACGAAGATGTTTAAAACCCGAAATCTCCACAACTCTTCCTCCACTCACGAAGATGTTTAAAACCATAATTCTCCACAGGTCTTCCTCCACTCCACTCACGATGTTTAAAACCCGAAATCTCCACAACTCTTCCTCCACTCACGAAGATGTTTAAAACCCGAAATTCCCACAACTCTTCCTCCACTCACGAAGATGTTTCAAACCAGAAATCTCCACAACTCTTCCTCCACTCACGAAGATGTTTAAAACCCGAAATCTCCACAACTCTTCCTCCACTCACGAAGATGTTTAAAACCCGAAATCTCCACAACTCTTCCTCCACTCACGAAGATGTTTAAAACCCGAAATCTCCACAACTCTTCCTCCACTCACGAAGATGTTTAAAACCCGAAATCTCCACAACTCTTCCTCCACTCACGAAGATGTTTCAAACCAGAAATCTCCACAACTCTTCCTCCACTCACGAAGATGTTTAAAACCCGAAATCTCCACAACTCTTCCTCCACTCACGAAGATGTTTAAAACCCGAAATCTCCACAACTCTTCCTCCACTCACGAAGATGTTTAAAACCCGAAATCTCCACAACTCTTCCTCCACTCACGAAGATGTTTAAAACCCGAAATCTCCACAACTCTTCCTCCACTCACGAAGATGTTTAAAACCCGAAATCTCCACAACTCTTCCTCCACTCACGAAGATGTTTAAAACCATAATTCTCCACAGGTCTTCCACCACTCCACTCACGAAGATGTTTAAAACTCCAAATCGCCACAACTCTTTTGACGAGGATGTTTAAAACCCGAGATTTACAGAATCCTCCTGTACTCAGTGGCTCGCACCTGGTAAAACCACTCACCTTGTTTCTTTCGCTGCGCGGGAACCGGAACCACGCTTGATTCAACCACGACTCCTCTTGTCTTCTTCTTCTTCTCTTCTTTGTTGTATTCGGTGCACCAGAATGTAATGTTGTTTTTCAAAGAGGGATTACCCCATTACCTTCCGGTACACCGAATATGTTTCTTCTCTCGAATTCCTCTGGATCGTTACGTAACCCCGAACAACGTGTATTACCAGATCATTGCTTTGACACAATTAATCTCGGTAAAATGTATTCCACAGAAAAATATCCATTGCTGAAAAAACGAGGAAGAGGAAGGTTCGACAAGCCAAGCTGGAAGATACACCCTCGTTGTCAGACCGGAACCATGAATATTAAGACGCGGGAGCAGCAGTTATCGTGCTGAATAGCGGGAATCTGGAGGGTTCTCCCAGTAGAAGGAGAATGTTGGTTCTGAGGCTGCCACCCTCACAGCCAATCGCTATTTCATTTATGTCCAAATCGACATTCTCCTCCTGCTTGTGGGATATTGATTATTACCCTGTGGTCGTGAAGCGAAAGCCAGGGTTAGGCATTCGGGTGCGTACGCGTGTCTTCATTTTTTTAAATTCATTTTCTCTCCAACCGTTGGTACGATTGACACAAAATTTTGTCATAGGAGCGCCTCCGCCTGCATAATTTTTTTATTCATAATTATGACGTCATTGGTCACGTGGTACGAACGCCAGCTTGGAAAAACGTTGCACCTCCATATCTCCGAAACAGCTCAATGGAAAAAATTGAAACAAGGCTCAAGGTGAAGTACTCCCAATGAGGAACAATCGAACAAGATGTGTGAATGATGTCATCGGTGCCATCGTTATGACGTCATAATTCGACAAGTGTAATGCTTCATCCTGTCAGTATCATTTATTTTTCTCTGCAACTGTTGGTCTGAAGGACACTAAATTTTCACCATGAGAGCGCATATACCTGGAGAACATTTTAATGATAATGATGATGTCATAGGTTACGTGCATGATGCAGGCACCATCTTGGAAAAATTGAAAAAAGTTGCACCTCTTCATCTCCGAAAGCACTCCATGGAAAAAATTGAAACATGGTGCGTTGTCAGGTACTCCCCATGGGGAATGAGATGAATTGATGAGGGCTCGGAGTTCGGGATAGGAGTTAGGGCAAGGCGTTAGGGCTAGGCATTAGGGTGAGGAATTAGGGCTTGCCATGAGGGCTTGTCATTAGGGTGAGGAATTCGGGCTAGTCATTAGGGCGAGGAATTAGGGCTAGTCATTTGGGCTAGTCATTAGGGCTCGGCGTTAAGGGAAGGGGCTCGGGCTTGGAGTTCGGGATCTTTGTTCCTTTCACATTTCTTTCTATTTCACATTTCTCATCATTCATTCTAATTCTTCCTTGTTCTTTCTTTCTCTCTTTCTTCATCTATCTGTCAAAGGAGAAGTGAATTATTGCAGAGATTTTTCTGGAAGGTTCACTTGGCTGCACTTGGATGGGTTTGACGGTTGTGGAGTAGCGGCTGAAACCCCAATCCTACCCAGGTTCCTCCTCATGACTCCATCTTTGCTGTTTGCTTATTCTGTTTCCTTCTGATGACTCCAATGCAGTATTTGGTTTTCCCTTTTGTAACAAGAAGAAGAAGCTGGTTTTTCGTGACCTCATTCCCGCCACCCGGTGCAATGTGCTTATACTGTGTACGAGGTTAGATTGTGTTCAGAGAGAGCACACAAGCAGGCAAAGCTTAGCGGAGCAGCTGAGCTACATGGTGAGAAGTACTCTTCCTCCACACTCAACCTCAACTCTACTCAACCTCAACTCATATGTACCCCACTGGAGTAGTGCTTTCTGATGCCCAACATACGAGGAGGCAATCGAGGTACTCCAAGCACTCGACATCAAGCCCAGGAGGAATGAGGTATTTACTACACATCTCCTTGCCACGTGTCGACAAATGGAAGGCAAGTCGCTTGACCAGAAGGCTACATGCAAGCCCTGAAACAGCTTTGCGTGGAGTGTAATTGTCGAGCTGTGACCTCGGAACAGAGCAGTGAGGATCTCGGCCACAGAAGGGTGTGGCTCCTGAGGAAAAGAGTAGTGAGGATCTCGGCCACAGAAGGGTGTGGCTCGCTGGGAACAGAGTCGTGAGGATCTCGGCCACAGAAGGGTGTGGCTCGCTAGGAACAGAGCAGTGAGGATCTCGGCCACAGAAGGGTGTGGCTCGCTAGGAACAGAGCAGTGAGGATCTCGGCCACAGAAGGGTGTGGCTCGCTCAGAACAGAGTTGTGAGGATCTCGGCCACAGAAGGGTGCGGCTCGCTAGGAACAGAATAGTGAGGATCTCAGCCACAGAAGGGTGTGACTCGCTAGGAACAGAGTCGTGAGGATCTCGGCCACAGAAGGGTATGGCTCGCCAGGAACAGAATAGTGAGGATGTCGGCCACACAAGGGTGTGGCTCGCTAGGAACAGAATAGTGAAGATCTCGGCCACAGAAGGGTGTGGCTCGCTCGGAACAGAGCAGTGAGGATCTCAGCCACAGAAGGGTGTGGCTCACTAGGAACAGAGTAGTGAGGATCTCGGCCACAGAAGGGTGTTGCTCGCGAGGAACAGAGCAGTGAGGATCTCGGCCACAGAAGGGTGTGGCTCGCTAGGAACAGAGTAGTGACGATATCGGCCACAGAAGGGTGTGGCTCGCAAGGAACAGAGTAGTGAGGATCTCGGCCACAGAAGGGTGTGGCTCACCAGGAACAGAGTAGTGAGGATATAGGCCACAGAAAGGTGTGACTCGCAAGGAACAGAGTAGTGAGGATCTCGGCCACAGAAGGGTGTGGCTCGCCAGGAACAGTCGTGAAGATCTCGGCCACAAAAGGGTGTGGCTCACCAGGAACAGAGTAGTGAGGATCTAGCATGGGATGCCTTCGTGAACAGTGGGGAACATTATTTACAAATTGACGCTACTTTTATTTACAAAACGTAACCCAGGACCTGTAATTGTTCTTTCTGGGGGGGGGGGGGAGGGGGGAGACAGTCTGCTCTGCATCGACGCACCATGAAAGCACCCAAAAACGCACCAATACACCCCCAAGCACCAATCGGTGCAGTCACCATTGTTCAATGAAAATAAAAACAACAACCCCTAACCCTGCAGGTGGTCTCTTGCTCTTCGGCTCCCTCTGCTGGCTATTATTATTTCTTCCAGTTGTTGTCTTTTTCCTTTGCTGGCGGCCTATTTGTGGAAATAAAATGCACCCAACGTGTCCATTGTTATTTATTTATGGCCCACAGGGGGCCGACTATGTGTGGTTCACCTGTGGGGCATCGGTGCCCTGTGATCAAGGTCCGCCAGCAAGATTTCGGGCCTTCATGGCCGGTTCCAGCAGAGGGGCCATGCCCCAACCCACGGGGTCCATAAGTGGTGCTCAGCCACAGACATGTGGTCCATAATGTGGTGCATCGATGCAGACAGCTGGTTCTGGGAGTTCCGGGCGCACAATGGCGGACTCACGCACGCTCCCCTCAGCACCCAGTGGCGCACAGGTCCTCATGTGGGAGACAAAAGGGGGAAAGACAGATGAGCGAGGGGTAAGGTCACAAGGGTACACATCAATAAGGCAATGCAAGGTGAAATGCGTACGGAGAGCGAAGTGAGAAAGCTCGTCCCTACCGTACGTCACCCCCCCTGTCACCTACTCTACCCTTGCCCTTACCCCATATTTACAAAAATCTACACATTTACAAATTCGTCACTACTGTCACGTCTTCCCCATATTTCCCCTATACCAAATTCGTTCCCACAATCCCTCTATCCAAAATTTGCCATCACCCAATTCATCATCAATCCTCATAAGGAGGAAGAGATGGAACAACAAGCACAATGTCACACCCACGTCATGATGCGTCTCACATTCCAAACATCTGCACAATAAAAATAATAAAACATGGCATGGTGTGGAGGTACATCATCCCAGGTGAGTGGATGCAGATGGTGCGAGGAGACTTCAATCCTAACTATCCTCTAAATGACTTTAACACACTTTACACTTCCGGGGGTCTTTCCCTGCCAAACCATTGGCAATCTTACTCTATGTGGTTTTTAAAACCAATTTCCATTGACCAAACTGTGGTGCTTCTCAATTTGGGGTCTCACTCCTCCGATTCATCTCCCGGTGCCCTTGCACAATTTCCGGGCTGGGTCGTGTGGCTCTCCCAGCAGGTCTACCCACCTGCACACCTCCACCACTGCAGTTGCCACCCGAGCTTACCTAGCTCCTCACCCTAACCTTTCTAATTGGGGAAGGCCCCTCCTGGCTCTGTCACCCCTTGGTGCCCTCTGGCACTGGGCTACCCGGGTCCGTCCTCCGGATCCTCAGGCCCCATCCACAACAACTCTACCGGCTCCCAGAGCCCACCTGCGGCCTCACCTGGCCGACATCCTCACAGTGGTGGAGTGCCCAAACCAACTACACACACTAACAGGCTACACGCCCAGCCATTTCCACAACACTAATGCACCCATCCAAACACCATTCTTTCATCCGCACCACAGATGCCAATATCCAACCACAATTTACCTATACCCTCTACCTAACCCTTACACTACCCTCCCCGGGTATTCGTGATGGGGGTCCATCCTTCCCCCATTCACACCTTCGCACCATCCACTCCACTCCATAGTTTCCACCATACTCACTCCACGACCATCCATTCCAATACTCCATATATTCCACACTCCATGTATTCCACACTCCATGTATTTCACACAACCATTCTCCATTCACCTGTTGTTGCACACCTGTGCAATCACACCTGTTCACCATACACACGGCATCATCTAATCTACCTGGTGCCCTGCTAACTTAGTGCTCCCCGTCTTCCCTTTAAACTAAGCACATACCACGTCATTATCATCCACACTAATCTACCTGCGTCCCCACTACAGGTATCATTGTCACTACCTAATCTTACCGTTACCTAAGGTCATCTTCTAGGTCCCTACACATTATCCAAACCCTCCCTCGGCGAGCTTACACTGCCATAAACCCCATAACTAGTGCTCCTTTGCCCCCGTTGTGAGGGATGACAGAGTTGCCATCCCACCACATCAGGGACGTCCCACTATCAATTTTACTCGTCCAAATCCAACAAATCAAAAATTTTGTTTTTCTAATTTCGGGGCCAAAACACTATCCTCATCATCAGTCTTCTCACTAGTGCCTCTCGGTGCGCCAATTCACTTCTAAAGCTCGGCTTCGTAAAGCCGAGCAATGAATGCGGGTTGTTTGGTGCCGGCGGCTGGATACGTCCAGCACTCGGTGCAGGGAAGGAGGTTTACCCGGGCCGAGATCCCACGCACCAATTCGGCATGGAGCCATCCAATGGCCCGATCTTGACCTTTCGGAACGCCTCAACAAAAAGGGGTCGCCATGACGACCCTTCCTATCGGGCTGCTCGCTCTGCCTAGTGGAGCACGGACGCGACCATTCAAAGCGCGGCCCGGTGTGGCTCGCGTACGGCGGTTCTTTCGAAACCGCCGTGGTTCGGATCCCCGCTGGTCCTCGTGGCACGCGAAGCTGCCCGGCGCGCACCGAGGGCCCGATTCAGCTATAAGTCGCTCTAACCGCTAACCCGGTTACCGTCGATGCTTCACCTGCATGCTCACACGCATACGCTACCCCTTTCACCCTCACCGAGCTCGGTGCTCCAACGCCGCCCGTACACCCCGCGTACTTCGCTATTGCACTCGTTCTTTCGCTCACAGACTTGGTCACACACCTCACCAACACACCTCTTCAC
Organism: Myxine glutinosa; assembly: GCF_964187855.1. Classification (NCBI taxonomy): domain Eukaryota; kingdom Metazoa; phylum Chordata; class Myxini; order Myxiniformes; family Myxinidae; genus Myxine; species Myxine glutinosa. The sequence goes on from NC_136265.1 coordinate 92,755,398, forward strand.
GCCCCCTTCTCGGTCACCTCCTCTGTGACAACCACAGGTGTGCTCTCACTTGCACACCCAACAACGTGCCTCACTACTAACTCAAGTGTGCATTCCCACACACGCTCTACCATTCCAGGTGTGCATCCTTCCATTCCAGGTGTACATCCTCTCTCACCTGCCACAACCAACTCACGCTCCGTGTCACTCTCACTACTTTTACGATCACACTCGGTCGCGCACTCACCCTTACTCTCACCAGCGCACTCTTTACTCATGCACCCATCCGTTACACACCTTTCTCGCGCCCCCTCTTGCGCACACTCTCCCGTTACATCCTCTGTAACACTCACCACAGGCGTGCATTCTCCCTTACTCTTGACAGCGCACTCTTTCCCCATGCACCCGTCCGTTACACACCTTTCTCGCGCATCCTCTTGTGCACACTCTCCCTTTACACCCTCTGTAACACTCACCACAGGCGTGCATTCTCCCTTGCTCTTGACAGCGCACTCTTTCCCCATGCACCCGTCCGTTACACACCTTTCTCGCGCATCCTCTTGCGCACACTCTCTCGTTACATCCTCTGTAACACTCCCCACAGGCGTGCATCCTCCCTTACTCTTGACAGCGCACTCTTTCCCCATGCACCCGTCCGTTACACACCTTTCTCACGCATCCTCTTGCGCACACTCTCTCGTTACTCCCTCCGTAACACTCACCACAGGTGTACACTCTCTCGTTACATCCTCTGTAACACTCCTCACTACGCGCTTCCATGTGCTCCCTCGCACACGCGCTACGACCGACTCACTCTTGACAGCACACTCACTCCTCGGCGTGCACTTTTTCCTCACACACCCCAGAGTCGGACATTCTCGCACACCTCCTCCTTCGCACACCATACCTGTCGCACACTTCACCAACGGCCTCTCACGAACACCCGGGTCCAAATCAACCCCCAAGCCGACTGAAGCTCCCCTCACATCATATGCATTTCCACGTATATCGCCACTCACCTTGGCACCTCGTCTCCGCACCTCCTTCACCACCTGCAAACTCTTTATTTGGTTAGCGAGCACATCATCATGATTTGAACACAGACCTTGCACATACCCCATCACTTCCTCACTTATCTCCTTTTTAGTTTCCCTTCGTCTCTTCTTAATTTCACTCACCCCTTCTTCCACCTCCTCTAATTTTTCCTTTACCTCCTTCATCTCCCGGTGTGCCCCCTCTATCTCTTCCTCTAACGCCACTTTAACCATTTTTATGTGCGTCCTCACCTCTCGGTCCTTCTTCTCCATTACTTCTGTCACCTCTTCCAACTTCTTCGTCAACCCCTCATGTACCATCTGACATTCCTTCTGTGTCGCTATTAATTCATTTTTAATGTCTTTTTGTGTCGCTTTTAACCCCCTGATTATTGCAGTGTTCTTTTCCACTTGGTCTACGAGTTCCTTTTGTCCCACTGTCAGCTGTTCTACTCCCCTCGTCAGACCCTCTATTCCCCCCTGTAACCTAGCCGTATTATTCCTCACCTCTTTCTCCATACGCTTTTCTCCTCGCGTACCCCCGAGACCTCCTCGCTTACACCTCGTCGTATTTCCTCCTTCATTTCCTCCATCTCCTTCGTAGATGCCACCCTCATCTGTTCCAATTCATCCCTCTGAGTATTGTAGGGGAATTTGTAGCTGAGAGACTCAGGACTCCAATGACCGGACACAGGTTTACAAAGGGTCTGGTTTATTAACTGGTTATTCACTTCATTCCATTTACCAAATAATACCGCATAATTCAATGGCTGAGATTAACTCTTTTCGCTGATCCTTCTCGTTCGGCTGATGTTCCTCCGCCACTCCCGTTGGTCAGAGCTCTTGGTAGCAAGTCCTGTCGACTCCACGTTTGCTCTCGTTTATATGGACAAACTGGACTTAATCCCCTCTCCGCTAATGCCCCGAGGTCATGCATGTACCAAGTCCTGGTATCAGCTCGCTCCCCTCCTGTTGTGAGTTCCGTTTACCAAACGATAGGGGGGTGCTTCAGCCAGGGGCTGTGACCAGGTGGATAAAGAGATTATCATGTTCGGGCGCATTCCTGACACTCATTTACAAACTCGTCTTTCACAGAGTTTGCATGTAAAATGTATCTGCTTTGTTACCAGGTTAATTAATAAGTTACCAGTGCCAATTAATAAGTTACACTGAGTTACACTTCCACAATTCCCTCATCTTTTTGTTTTTGTTTATATTAACCATTAATCTAAACATCAATATAAGTAAACAATCAATCACTACAAGTAAACATCATTACAAGTATAAGTAAATAATCAATCACTTTGGTAATCAAATTCCCTTGGGCATACACCGTCATCCTGCAAGAATCACAAAACATTTAGTTGGTCATTTACTCCTTCCATATCGTTCAATCTATTGCATTTGCATCACAAATATATTTTCAAAACAACACTTCACCATCACCAAGATACAACAATTTCACTTCATTTTCAAGTTTTGTAAAGCATCTGCACCATCTGGCAAAAAACGTTTGCCTCCACACAAATGTTGACTTTGTTTGAAAGGAAGGGCTGATCACTTGTGTTTGAATCCTGGTATGAAACATTTTCTCCTAATGTCTTCATAGCTCCTGCACTACTTCGTGTAGGATTTCGCTGTTGTGGTAACATTGCGGAGTCATAGACTGACCCTGCTCTCCTTGTAGCATTCTTGCCACTTTTTGCTGTAAACCATAGTAATTCCTGAACAAGGCCTTCACCCAGTTGTAGTCGACTTGCCTCCTCCCTCATTGTGAGTGGGCAGCAAGTATTGGTGTGACGTTGATTGGCCAGCAAGATGTGGAACAGGGGTGCCGGATGCATCCACAATGATGTTGGGACCATGGTGTTCAGGTCATTCATGGTCCTTACCAGGAGCAACCAGCAGAATCGTGCACAGCTGTTGTGACAAGGGCACAGCCGTTTTTTGCAGCTCCATGCTGGTTCCCCGGACGTTGGTGAAGTAATAACATATGTCCCCGCATTTCACAGAGGTTGCAGGTAAAATGTCGTTGTCCTGCAACTTCTGATGTGGTGAATGTTCGAAGCCTTCGAACAAGAGTAAGTGATCGCCTTTCTTTCATATGTTGCAGTGTGATCCAGGCAAATGGTCACATAAATTTCCTTGGTGAAGGTAAGCATTCATCTCCAAGTTACACGGGAGAATGTCTTCATCATTCTTTGAGAAAGAGGGTGTATGCCACGATTAACTTCATTTTTTAGCCACAAATTTCCTTTCTCGAACTTCTTCCCAATTCCGTTAGCAATCCCTCCAAAATGTGATCTCGTCTTATCCTTATGCTCAGTCACATCTGAATCTGCTTTCCGCACACACTGGATCAGATAGGGTACATCTTACCATGAAATCAGCATAATCATGTATATCTTCCGACAGTTTCACATTCAACAATTTGTTGTTTTTCCTTAACACAAAAGTTATATTCATTTATATGCGTCACACAAATAATATTCAATCAGGTATGTATTTTATTACTAAACTAAGAATAGCATTGTATATGATTACAATCACAAACGGGAATACCTAATTCCCAACAACAATTTTTTTTCAAACCAACAAATTAAACATAATGTATTATTACCATAATTCCTCTCCACTTTTTCTTTTCCCTCTTTTTCCTAACAGTGTGTCACTCGTGGTGATATGAGTTCACTGATATTGTAATTGACACAACTCATAACATTGTCGTTATGCCATTATCTTAATTCTACTGTTTCATTTGCAACATCACTTGATTTAATCTTTTAATCTCAGTATTTATTCATATCATCATAACAATCTTTCTATTTTAGGTCCATATTTGTTTCTATTCTCATCAACCTCCTACAGTTTATCAATTTGTTCCAAAACACTGCAACCAAAGGTTTTAACCAAAGCTCTACCAAACTATTTCCAATTTGAACTCAAAATGCTAATTAAACAACAATTCAAAGAATTAACTTCAATGGGTCAACAAACTCATTTTATAAACAGATCTAATTTTCCCATCCAATAATTTTCCTTGCCAAATGTCATATTGCAACACTTTAATAAACCTTCGAAAAATGTCTCCCAAATCAATAAATTCCCTTTTTACTTCCCAAATACTCATCTGTAAATTACATATTCAATTACAGTTTTTCCCTATTTGTTCGGCCTAAATGGCCACTGAAGTGGCTGCCAACATGCAGTACCGTTTTATCTACAAAGCAAGTATTCGTCCACATAAGATCTCTACCAAAATGTTGTTTGTAAAAACAAATCTGGGATTTCTGATTACATGGATGCACACTCTCAGGACATTTCAGGCTGCTTGTTAACAATCCACTACGATTAATTAATTCCTTTACCCACAATCAAATAATTAGTACAAATTGAGGATATTATCCCTATCACATTCATTTATAGATTCATTATGTTGGATCTAAATTTTCTCCCACTGCTGCAAGGAAGAACAATAGCTCTAATAAGTCTTTGTAATATCTCACTTCATTTACCCAGCATCGAAGAATTTATTTACTATCCATTCCCATCTGTTAACCAGTGACTTTGTTTGAACTCCAAAACTTAATTTGATGAATCCCATGTGTATGGTACCACTTATTGAAACCCCTACTTTTGTAGAAAATATCCAAGTAAGTGTTTTTTTTTTACACCCCCTTAACTGTTGCTCATCCATTTCTATGCACCCAGTGAGTACTACTGACACCAGTATGCCAATATAGGTGTGCGAGATTAACAAATATGTTGCAGGTACACGGAACAGCGCGTTCTGAGTATAAATAACGTAACAGCGCGTTCATGGCTGCCCCTTGGTTTAAGATGCACAATGCATTCCGTTTTAAAACTCACAATAGTTCAAATCAGCAAGATTTTCTTTACTATTTTCCCATATCATCTATGCCTAATACACATCCATACATGCAGCACAATTTATATGCTGATAAAATTCAAGTTTATATATATATATATATATATATATATATATATATATATATATATATATATATCCATGAGCAGAGTATTCTGGGAAGTCAGTGTAAGACCTCTCCCAAATTTGGATAATTTTGTACTCCCTCATTTCTTTTTATGAAGCTCATATCCATAAATAGCTGTTATTCTCATATAAATTCTATCAAAAATGGAATCCCCAAATTACTCACAATTTTACTATTTAATTAATGGCTGCTCATAACCCAGCACATCAAATCTTTATATTCCATCTCCCTTGACAAAAGAGATAATGTTCATAATCAAATTTTATTTCTATTTTATTTTACGGATTCTCTGCATATTCAATCCCATCCACATAAAACGATCCATTTCCAGACAGGCACACTGTCGGTGTCAACAATCTTGTAAGATTGATACACAAAACAATAAAAAACACTAACATTGACACACAAAAAAATACACACACACATGCATTATGCGTATTTGTTTGCGTTGGAACTATTATTTACAGATCAAGATGGGTGTCAATTTTATTTCAATTTCATAAAATTTGTCCTTCAATTTTAGAAATGCTAATACACAAATGGACCAAAAAGTTTATTCTTAGAAAACCCCTATGATGTCACATTGAAATTACCCTTTCAGTTCCCACAATAATTTATCCAAATTTGACTACACACCCATTTACATGTCAGTCGACCACTGACTTATCAATCGTGTGGAACAATAGTCCGAAATTCCCACCTGATCATCATGTGACCCTTGTCCCTTGGTTTAAAATTTGCAAAGCAATTGTTCCAACTTTGTAAATTTAAAATTGTGTGCCCAACATAAAAGATCCAATTTCGGCATGTGATCAATTAATTATTAATTTGCTCACAAGCAAAAGAAAAAATGAATAATTCTTGCTCCGAAAACTTTTCAGACCCAAGAATCATCGACAGTTATTCTTGTTTGTCCAGTAATCGAATCTGTTGAGGCCAATCATCATTTGGGATTTGCAGCAATGAAGGCCTAATCATTGTCTGAGGTACCAGTACGCACTGGTACCCTTGATCTTGGTTTGCCCCATGACGTTGTCCTCCTGTTGACATACGGACATCTTCTTCTCCAATGTCCCATCTTTCCACACTCGAAACACCAGTTTCTGTCGTTTCCTGGTCTGTGCACCTGTGCATTTGTATTGCTGGGCTGCATCTCTACATCCCTGAGTTGCCACTGCAATCTCTCGTTGTCTCCTGAAACACGAAAAAATTCTCTGTACCGTCCTTTTTGGGGAGACAACTGGAAATCAGATGGGACAACCGTCACTTTCATTCCTAATTTCGAGGGCAGTTGTGCATTTGTCTCCTCCACTGTATCCTGTATCCTTTTTATTTTAAGTTCTAGATCCGTTATCCGTTCTTGCTGTTCCCGTTGTCTGGATTCACCATCCCAAAGATGGAATGCAAGCCAGTCTACCGTTAGATTCTGTCTCTTCCTGGCTTTCAATCTTTGTTCCAATCTTTCCAATCGACTTCGCTCAAATGTACCATCTCTTGGAAACTCCTCATCATGTCCCTTTGTCCACAAATACCAATTCTCGACCTGCCTTATAGCTTCTGCACCATAACGGTCGTACATATGATGTGTACATGTACCTTTTTGTGGAATCTCTGGTTGTCCTTGTGTATTCTTGCAGGCTCCATTTCCCATTCTGCCTTTTATCAAAGTAGCGTTGGATGTGTTGTAGTTTGTTCCTCTAAAGCTTCACTCGTACCTCCAGGAAGGGTCTCTCCACCTGTTCACACGGTGATTTCCAGAGAATCTCCCTCAGCCGTGCCTTTTGCACAATTCAATCTCACAGATCAGTATTTGCAGATGAGCCGGAGGGTCAGTATGAAATGGGTGAATCCTCAGGTGTCCGCTCTGTTGACGGGGAAATCACACAATGGTAACCGCACATATATATCTGTATATAAACTCACCACCTTGCTCAATTTTCCCAGGTTGTCTCCACATTGTTAATATCTCGCAAAGATATCAAAGCTTCTTTCTTGAGACCGCATTTTCATCAATCAAACAATCAATATATTCAATTCAATTTATTCAGTTAAATTTATTCAATTAAATTCAATCAATTAGATTCAATCAATTAACAATTCAATCAATTATTCAATTTCAATTAATTCATCAATATTCATCAATAAATCAAATTAATCATTTTGGATGACTCCTTGCATAAGCCCTTTCCCCAATGATGTCAGGACAGGTCCATCCATTGACGTCACCTCTGGTTCGTACCTCATGTTAATTGATGAATCGCCGTCCTGTCCTAGGGTCATATCTGACATATTTCCCCATTTTGCCTGGTCTCCACAAATTTTCTTTGCAATCACTAAAGGCAACTCATCCTTCATTCGTGAGACAGCCAAAATGGATGGCAGATATTAAAGTTCTTTGGGAAAAATATCTCATCATTGTCTTTTAATAGTACCCAAAATCTCTTGGCAATATAAATTTCGTAAAACTCCTGAAATGGGACTGTCAAATTCCTTCAATCATGCTAAATTTTGAAACTCCATCGCTTGTAATACCCAATTTATCCCATAGGGCTTGAAAGTTCTTTCCCAAGTTCATGCAGCATTCTGCATTTGAACCCTATGATATCATTCATAATAATCATCATGATTTTATAGTCATGGTCCTATCATAATCATCTATTTAAACGAACATTTCCTTTATCACCACAGCTATGTGGTATAATCAACAATAGAATAAAACTGTACATAGCAACAGGCTACCTCATGGCCACTTAGTATACCTATTGACAATAAGTCATAACAATATCGAATAATCATTGAACAATTCAAAAATCGCTTCCACTGCTCTAGCCGCAGCATTCGTTATTTTGTTTGCTCATTCACTCTTCCTGATTCGTCATCAAGGATCTCCATCATCACACAGCGTACTTAATTCCGCATTTTAATGAGAGTTCAACAGGAATTTACGACTCAAAGGAAAAAGAACGAGCAGACCTTTTGCAGGATGATCGTTACAAAAATCGTTACATATATTAAAGTATTTATAATGTCGACAAATCATATCTTAATTCTTACAAGATTTTTTTGGTTCTTTGAATAAATCACAGCACCGGGAGAACCAGCTCCAAAAAATGGATCTTTGTGTTTATTCAGCACCCTAGTAATTGGCTCTTTGTGTACTAATTACACAGCACCCAGGCCCCGCTCATATGGATCTTTGTGCAGCGCTACACAGCACCTGAGCAAAAGGGGTTTCATCTACATTTTCCCTATCCGGTGTACCATCCGTGATATTTGTTTGCTCATTCACTATTCCTGATTCGTCATCAAGGATCTCCATCATCACACAGCGTACTTAATTCCGCATTTTAATGAGAGTTCAACAGGAATTTACGACTCAAAGGAAAAAGAACGAGCAGACATTTTGCAGGACGATAACTGGAATTAGTCGTGAAAATATATCCAAATACACAAAAATACACACCCACACAAATAAACAACATTTATTCCGTTTAACAGAACAAACATTTCCTCTATCATGACATGCATGTCTTCAAAATTATATGACCAAGAGAAAAAGTAAAATTAATTAAAACTGCAAGCAGTGATAATCCGGGGACCATACCGCTCCATCCTGATTGGACGAGTGCGTGCTAGAGTCGGTAACAGCGACAGTCCAGATCCGATTTTTCAAAATTTCAACTCAATCGATCGAAAAATGAACGCAGGGATGCATTTTAAAGGTGCAGTGGCACTAACTGAGTTGCCACGAATATGGCCACGAAATTGCCAATATGGCCATCACAAAATATTTTCCTTAATCAATTGGCTCATAGCATAACCAATCTGTAAGTATTTCATCCGAAGATGTATTTCTGAGGACTTTTAATTAAATAAGTCATTTATAAATCAACGAGTTAATTTATTAAATGATTAATCAATAAATCAATATTTTCCTTGACAGCCACATCACTTGGTCAGTGTCATGTCCAAATATCAGCTTCCTTACTCAAAAGGTGCCTGAGTTAATGTAATGTAATTACTGTAATAAGATTACTGCAATTACTGTAATGATTACTGTAATTACTGTAATTACCGGAACTGTAATTACTGTAATTACCTCAATTTATATATACTAGGGCGTGCCCGCACGTACGTGCTTGCAAAAAAAAACATGCGTGCAAACAACAACAAAAACTTTGAAACCATGTGGCAGTAACGACCACAGAACCCCCCTTCTATTTACATGCAATGGTTTGGTCCATTCGCAAAGCCAAAACGAACGACCACAGAACCCCCCCTTCTATTTACATGAAATGGTTTGGTCCATTCGCAAAGCCAAAACGAACGACCACAGAACCCCCCCCCCCCCCCTCTATTTACATGAAATGGTTTGGTCCATTCGCAGAGCCAAAGCGAACGGCTTGCGAGTACGGTGACCATACCTTGGGACCCACTTGTCCGATTAATTTCAAACCTTAACAAATTTTCCATTCCTTCCCTTCCTGATCTTTCGATGTAGGGATGGGTTCTTTTTAGGATCATGTTGCATCGAGCATTATTTTCCAAAACAGTGTGAACATTAACCCACACCAAAACCTCTGACATCCCACCATTAACACCTATTGTAAGCGTGCCGAATCAGTAAGCATCACCCCTTCTATGAGCCTCGACCAGAGGGTGGTTGTTACTCACAAACACTCGTCGCTAGCTGTTCCATTGTCTGCCGATTCCCACTCTGCTGTTTTTGTCTCATAATCACCAAACAAGAACAGTACACATTTCCTGTAATTATCTCTCATAATCAGGATAAATTTGGAACAGCCCTTAAACTAACACCAAGCAGATCAATTTTTATATTTAGGTTGAGGTTTCACACAAACTGGTTAACTAAATAATACAAAATTATTATTATTATGCTATTTATCTGGCAAATTTCGTCAAAAAAAAACAACAGCACTGGTTCTGTTTCACCCATGCTATTTATCTGGCAAATTTCGTCAAAAAAAACACAGCACTGGTTCTGTTTCACCCATGCTATTTATCTGGCAAATTTCGTCAAAAAAAAAACACAGCACTGGTTCTGTTTCACCCATGCTATTTATCTGGCAAATTTCGTCAAAAAAAAAAACAACAGCACTGGTTCCGTTTCCTGGAAGCAGGGTGCCGGAATGGACATGAGGGACAATGAGGGACAGTGAGGGAGTGTTGGTATGCAATTTTTATCCAATCGCCATCTTTCACAGTAATTCTGGACCGGCATGAGGTGGGATTGTCTGTCATGAATTTATTTGTTGATCGAACGAGTTTTAATTTGTCTAAATCCGACCAGTCGTTCCAAAGATATAAGCCTTTTTGTCGCAATACCATAAATTGGAATGAGGTAAACATATATATATATAAATATAATTCCCTTTCCCGGTTCCCTGTCACTCGCCGAGCGCCGAGCAAGTCGCTCGCTCGCCGAGCAAGTCGAGTGCTTTGAACAAGTGCAAAAAAAAAAGAAGTACTTTATACGTGTACGGGTGGGTAAACGAGTGTACCGGCCTTACACGTCCTGGAAGCAAATGGTCGCAAGGTGCACGCTTGCTCCGTTTGCTCCCAGGTCACAGTAAGACCCTTAATGACCAGCGCAAAAATACGTATTTACAGAAATCATTTAGAAAAAAAAACACGTATAAATTGCTACAGTCGTTTATCGAAGTACCATTCGTGATGGCTCACGCCACCTATCGCGGCATCGGTGCGCACGGAACCCCCAGAACCACCTCCTTCCCCATGTATGTACAAAACTATTTCCAAGTTCGTAATCATATTGGACAAAACAAGACACACTCACCTTTTTTTAAAGACTTGTTCGTACAATTGATGTCAGCGGTGCCTCCAAATTGTAGGGGAATTTGTAGCTGAGAGACTCAGGACTCCAATGACCGGACACAGGTTTACAAAGGGTCTGGTTTATTAACTGGTTATTCACTTCATTCCATTTACCAAATAATACCGCATAATTCAATGGCTGAGATTAACTCTTTTCGCTGATCCTTCTCGTTCGGCTGATGTTCCTCCGCCACTCCCGTTGGTCAGAGCTCTTGGTAGCAAGTCCTGTCGACTCCACGTTTGCTCTCGTTTATATGGACAAACTGGACTTAATCCCCTCTCCGCTAATGCCCCGAGGTCATGCATGTACCAAGTCCTGGTATCAGCTCGCTCCCCTCCTGTTGTGAGTTCCGTTTACCAAACGATATGGGGGGTGCTTCAGCCAGGGGCTGTGACCAGGTGGATAAAGAGATTATCATGTTCGGGCGCATTCCTGACACTCATTTACAAACTCGTCTTTCACAGAGTTTGCATGTAAAATGTATCTGCTTTGTTACCAGGTTAATTAATAAGTTACCAGTGCCAATTAATAAGTTACACTGAGTTACACTTCCACAGTATCCAATTTACCTTCTAACCCGATTTTCACCTCCTCTATCTGGTTCCCCATCCGTTTGATTTCCCGGGCGGATTTCTCCCCTACTTCCCACAATTTGCCTTCCATCCTATCTTCTAGCCCCCTTAACCCATTTTCACCCCCTCTATCTGATTCTCCTGGGCAGCCATTCTATTTTCCACCCCCGTTAACCCATTTTTCACCTCTTTTATCCTGTTGTCTAACCCCTCAAATTTATTGTCTAACCCCTCAATTTTCTTGTCTAACCCCTCAAATTTACTGTCTATCTTCCCAATTTGGGCACTGGTACCCCTCGCTTCACCCCTCATTACCCCCATTTGGCCCTCCAATCGCTCACCCATTTTTCTTCGCTCTCGGGTGGACTTATCACTTTGGGCATCCATTTTTGCCATCATTTGAATCATAAAGCCTCGCATGTACTCTGGCATCTCGGGTTCGGCTGCTGCGACCACGGGCGCGGCGAAATTTGGTGCCGCTGTAACCATGTGTGCAAGGGCGCCATGTTGTGCGCCTGATACCTCCTCAACCACCTCCTCATTGTTCTCCTCCACCATTTCTTCCCTCCGGTCCTGAGTTACCCCTAACCCCTCTTCTAGCTCACCCACCTGCATCCGATCGCCTTGACTATCCATGGCGCGATTTCAAAATTCGGATTTTTTAAAACAAAACAAATTTCGGCAGCTTGTAATTTTGAGCGCGTTAAGCGCACTTCGGGTCCGATCCCACTCCTGACACCAATCGTTACGGACCGCAGATAAGATGTTGTGTTTGCCGAGCGGATGGCACCGCGGCCGAACAGTTACCCCGACTAACCCGATTCCCGAACGTTGGCCGGATCGCGCCACAGCTATTCAATAGGGAAAAGACAAAGGCGACACGGATGTGAAGAAGAAGAAGAAGAAGAAGACCAAAAGGTTGGAAATACTACTAAATTTATTCCTACTATTTACATGCTCAAAGTAACCAAGGAGAGGGAAAGATAATAAAATAATATACAGAAGAATCAGAGACACAGTGCAATTATTAACTTATACAAGCTTAATTAATCCCCAGGGACAAGACACACAGAACAAACTCACGTACACAAAAGGATGGAAAGGCAGGAGGTGGATGGCTGGAGGGAGAGGAAGGTCCAATGGGTCCTGCAGCACGATCGGCGCGTTTCGCAGCCGCCGTTCCTTCGTGGCCCTGCTCAAAACTGCCGTCCAGGCCCCAAGCGGCTGTTGTTGCTGCTGTGGCTGCTGCTGCTGCTGCGGCTGTGTGGACGTCGCATGCTCTTTTTAGGACTCATCTCTCTCGTCTTGTCAAAGCTCATCTGGTCCAACCACTCAACTCAACAACGTCCTTGCTTCTTGCGCGCGCGCTTTTATAGCGCTTCAGGCGATCAAGCCGCCGGCCTTCAGGACACGCCCATCGGTCAGCTCGCCTCGGCCCTGATTGGTCGGCACGGCCCTCTGGCTCCGCCCTTGATGACGATGGGCGGGCACGCCCTTCTCCCCCGAGCTGAGCACATGCTTAATGGCGGCTTTGGGGCGAAATCAACAACCACAGCTGTAACAAACCTGGCAAACTGCCCAGTGCAGTTGGCAATGGAGGCTTGGAGGGGATGTAGCTGGAAATGGAGATTTTGGGAATGGGAATGAAAGGGGATCTATCTTGTTTCACTTGGTGCAATGGAGTGTCATCTTAATGGAAGACAAGGCCTTACCCTAATACACATAATAAAGATATAACTATCAACAAAGGGGGAAATCTATGATTGGCTGACGTGATTGTTTATGACCTAATTATGGGACGCCCTTTGACCTAAATACATAACTGGAGTAAGGAGGGTCCAGAATAAAGCACTAATAATAAAAAACACAATAAAAAAAAAACACAATCCTCATATCCACAACAATATATTGACTTTGTGTTTGAAAAGAAGAGAAGAGGCTGATCACTTGTTTGACATTCAAGTATGAAACATTTTCTTCTGGTGTCTTCATAGCACCTACACTATTTTGCGTAGGATTTTCCGCTGTTGTGATAGCTGGGCAGAGTCACAAACTGACCCTGCTCTGCATGTAGCATCCTTGCGTCTCTTGCTGTGAGCCACAGTAGATTTGAACAAGGCCTTCGTCCAGTTGTAGTCGACTTGCCTCCTCACTCTTCATGAGCATGGAGCAAGTGTTGATGTGATGTTGGTTGACCAGCAAGATGTGGAACAGAGATGCCAGATGCACCCACAACGATGTTAGGACCATGGTCCATACTAGGAGCCTCCAGCAGAATCGTGCGCAGCTGTTGTGGAAGAAAAACCCAGCCATCCACTTACAGCTCCACGCTGGCTCTCCGGATGTTGGTGGAGTAATGACACACGTCATCGCATCCAGTAGAAATTGCAGGCAAGATGTCGCCATCCCGCAATTGCTGACTTGATGAATGTTCAAGGCATTTGAACAAAATAAGTGATCGCCTTTCTTCCATATGTTACAGTGTGATCCAGGCAAATGATCACATAAATTTTCCTTGGTGAAGGTAAGCATCCATCTCCAATCCTACAAAGGAGTATGTCTTCATCATTCTTTGAGAAGGAGGGTGTATGCCAAGATTAACTTCATTTTTAGCCACAAATTTTCTTTCTCAAACTTCTTCCCAATTCCGTTAGCACTCCCTTCAAAATGTGATCTGGTCTTATCCTTTTACTCAGTCACATCTGAATCTGCTTTCCACACACACTGAATCAGATAGGGTACATCACCATAATCATGTATTTCTTATAACCGCTTCACATTCAACAATTTGTTGTTTTTCTTAAAACATTCAAAAAAGTTATATTCATTTATACGCTTCACACAAATAATATTCAAATCAGGTATGTATTTTCACTACTAAACTAAGAATAGCATTTAAAATCGCTTTCAAATCAATATAGTTTGAAAATTAAACTCATGCAGTTATTTTAACACTACTCACAGAAAATAAATGCATTAATAATGAGTGTATATGATTCAAATCACAAACAGGAATGTCTAATTCCCAACAAATTATACGTAACAAACAAACGATGCATAATGTATGATACACTAAACAGATCACAAAGTCAGCCTTCTTTCACCTGAAAAACATTGCCCGTCTCCGCTCATCCCTCTCCTCCATGGCTGCAGAAACCCTCATCCACGCCTTCATCACCCTCCGTCTGGACTACTGCAATAGCCTCCTCTATGGTTCACCCTCAAAAATCACCAATAAACTCCAATACATTCAGAACACCGCTGCCCGTCTACTCGCCCATTCCCTGACCCGTGACCACATCACCCCCGTCCTTTACAAGCTTCACTGGCTCCCCATCCCCCAGAGAATCCAGTACAAAATCCTCCGCTTGACATACAAAGCCCTCCATAACCTGGCCCCATCCTACCTGGCTGACATCCTCTCCAGACACACTCCCACCCGCAACCTCCGCTCTGCTGGTACCAACCTCCTGACCCCCTCCATCCGGACCAAATTCAGATCCTGGGGGGACAGGGCCTTCTCCATCGCTGCTCCCACCCTCTGGAACTCACGACCTCACACCATCAGAGACTCCTCCTCACTCACCACATTCAAAACATCACTAAAGACCCACCTGTTCAACACTGCATTCAACATTCAACCCACAGCATTTAACCCCTGACTATCTCTTCTCATTCTCCCTCCTTTTGCTTTAAATATTTCCCTATTGATTCATCTTTTTGCAATTGTTGTTTTCATGTATTGTTGTGCATTATGTTTTCCACTCTGTCAAAGCACCTTTGGGCTTCTTGAAAAGCGCTATACAAAATAAATGAATTATTATTATTATTATTATCATAATTCCTCCTCACTTCTTTTTTTATTTTTTTATTAACAGTGTGTAACTCGTGGTGATACGAGTTCACCGATCTTGTAAAACGGACACAATTCACAACATTGTCGTTATGCCATTATCTTAACTCTACTGTACCCATGCACAACATTACTTGATTCAATCTTTTAATCTCGATATTTTTCATCATAAAAATCTTTCTATTTTGGGTCCATATTTGTTTCCATTCTTATCAAACTCCTATGGTTTATCAATTTGTTCCAAAACACTGCAACCAAAGGTTTTAACCAAAGCTCTACCAATCTATTCCCAATTTGAACTCAAAATACCAGTGAAACAATAATTAAGAGCAAGAGACC
>NC_136265.1:92771247-92818747 GCF_964187855.1 Myxine glutinosa
AGCTTGAGGCACATCTTGTAGATGCCCTTGCTGTCCATTGTCTGGAAAAGCTTTGACCCATCGCTAACAGGGGGCAAATCGTTTTGAATGGGTTCAACAATTAATTTAGGCACTGTCGGCTCATTTGGATCTTCTTCTGTACCTCGAGTCCAAGTTAGGCCAAGTTGCCGTCCCAACTGAATCATTTTCCTCAAAATTTTTGCAATCATCCTATGGGACCAAATCCCTGTCAGGTCGGCGATTTCACTTACGGATTTCCAACCATACCCTGAGTCATGTCGGAGATGCCGCACCTTCACAATACCAGCTGCTATAAAGTGTTGGCAAAAATCTCGACTCTTTGGAATGTCGGGAAAGAGAGGGTTATAGAACAAAGGCTCGTGTGCCAGCATTTTCGTTACATATGTGTCCGCCTGACGACTCACAGAAAGGCTCTGCCAGGCATTTAAGAGGCTTTGGTAAAAAGCAGGGAGAACCGATATGTCGACATGCTGGAGGTTCATTTGAAAGAGTTCAAACCCGTACCCGAGCCTACCCGCTCGCTGCAGTACAAGGCGTGCAGGGAGCCGGCCTGGCAGATGTTCCATGTAGAGGAGACGTTGAATGGACCGCAGCCGGAAGGCCATTAGGCGGGCTTTGATGTCGACGAGGTTGTGGCCACCCTCAGCCGAGGGGCGACATATCACATCGGGTCGTAGCCAGTGGTAGCCTCCCCAGAAGAAGTCCACCAGTTTGCCCTGGAGTGCTTTGAGTAGGGCCTCCGGCGGTTGCAGGCAGATGAACCTATGCCACAACATTGTGGCAACTAAGTTGTTGATCACTAGCACACGGCCCTTGAAGGACAAATGAGGTAAAACCCTTTTCCATCGGTTCAATCTTTCTCCCACTTGCTCAATTACCCCGTCCCAATTTCTTTGAGCATACTGTGGGGAACCAAGGAATATGCCCAAGTACTTAATTCCCTCACTTCCCCACAGCAACCCTGCGGGGAGGGATGGGGGCGGCTGTGGTACAGGCTGAAGAAGGTTGCGATAAAGGGAGGGTATCCATAACGTCTTGCTCTTGTTCCAATTGATTTTTAAAGAGGAGGCAGCGTGAAACTTTGACAGGCACTCAACAACGATATCGATATCATCCTTATCTTTTACAAAGATGCAGACGTCATCCGCATAAGCACATAGGGTTAGCGGTGCACTCATGGGAGTGAGTGCTATTCCAGAAATCTTCTTTCTCAGTAGATTGAGAAGAGGCTCTAAAGAAAGAGCAAACAATAAACCAGAGACTGGGCACCCTTGCCGGACCCCTCTCCGAACCTTGATGGGGGGAGCCAGCACATTATTAATCTTAATTAAACTAAATACATCCGTGTATAGCAAGGAAATGTAGGAACGAAAGTTTGCTCCGAGGCCGCATGCCTGTAACACATGATGCATAAACTTATGGTCGATACTGTCAAATGCCTTTTCAAGATCAAGCGACATCATTCCAAAGTCTTCTTTAACACGGTTACCATCAATGAGATCTCTGATTAAAGAAATATTATCATGGATGGATCTTCCAGGAACACAGTAACTCTGTTCTGGCAGTACTAGATCACCGATAACCTTTTTTAGTCGATTAGCTAGTACTTTTGAAAAAAGCTTGTAGTCTGTGCACAGCAGGGAGATCGGTCGCCAGTTCACCAAAAGTCGGGGATCTTCAGTTTTCGGGAGCAAGCACACTACGGCTCTTCTTAGACTCAGCGGCATTATACCAGTCTGTATAGAAGTGTCCAAAACATTCAGCAACTCAGGGCCTAAAAGGTCCCAAAATGTCAGAAAGAATTCGGGAGGTAGACCGTCAATACCCGGAGCTTTCCCTGAATCCATGGCAGCAAGAGCACAGGTTAGCTCAAGGAGGGTGATTGGTAGGTCAAGCTCCAACCGTTGAGCCTCAGTTAGGGAGGGGAGGTGAGAGGTTAAATCCATCATTGTATCATTACAAACAGTCTGCTCCTCAAAAAGTTTTGTAAAGAATTCAATAATGTTTATTCTAACATCATCTTCGTTGACAACAACGTTGCCTCTTGAGTCCAAAACAGAAGAGATTAGCCGTGATGGCTTGCTTAAGGATTCTAAATGAAAGAAAGACTTGTTTGGGGTGTCTGATAACTTTACATTCTGTATTCTAAGTCTAATTAATGTTCCGGCTGCTTTCTCTTGAACTAACTCCCTTAAAAGAGCTTTCTTTACAAGCAATAACCGGTAATTGGCGTCATTGTTTTCATGAGCCAATTTATTCTCCAAATGTAGAATATCCAATTCCAACCGGGCCATTGTAATGTGCTTGTCGTTTGTGCTGTGTGATTGGAAACATTGACAAAAAACCCGAATTTGAGATTTCATGTTATCCCACCATATGCTGGATGAAGAAAAGGAAGATTTCTTTGCTACTAGACTTGCCCAGAAAACACGAAAGGCTTCCTTAAACATACCATCTTCTAGAAGTCTAACATTAAACTTCCAATAAGCGCTCCTACTTGCGGGTTGAGGAAAGGAAAGGTTTAGGGTTACCATATGATGGTCTGAAAACACGGAAGGAAAAATATTTGAAGAAACCGCAGTATTTTTAAAGGGTACGTTGATGTACCATCTGTCAAGCCTTGCCAAGGATACTCGACTATTGGCGCATCGACACCAGGTGTACTGGGATGTGCTTGGGTGGTGCAACCGCCAAACATCAACGAGGCCCATTGTGCTAAAAAAATTGGATAAGTGTACATGGGACTCAGGATGGGGTTCGGCAGAATTTCTGTCAACCGATGGGTCGAAGGTGCAATTGAAATCACCTCCGACACACACACAATGATCAAAATCAACTGATCTTAAGTGATTTATCATTGCGGTGAAGAAGGACTTACGCTCTACGCTATCACTTGGCGCATACACATTAAAAATAGTGTAATGGAAGTTATGGCTTACTAGTTTGAGAGAGCTAAGCCGACCATTTATTACCTCCTGAAAATGGCATGACTCACACACGAGGCCTGGCTTCAGCAAGAAGCCGATTCCAGCAGATGAAGCTGATAAATTGCTGAAATAGCATTGGCTCTTAAAAAGTTGATGCCAGTTATGTTCCACATTTGGTGTGATGTGAGTTTCTTGAAGTAAGATCACATCCACCTTTTTCCGTTGAAATATGTTTTTTACTTGGACCTGGCGGAGGTGTCTAGCACCACCACCGTTAATATTTAAGGTTGCGAGTTTTATAGTTTTCATCCTGTATTGATGAAATCAGCCTGTGGCTGGGAACACTCTACACCTGCACGTGTGATGAATTTTCTTAACCTGTGGTATTGTGACTTATTCAGGTCGAATTGTTCAGGCGTTTTAATTATGGATTTTGCAGTGTGGATGAATGCAGCCAAATCGTCAAAATGGTCTTTAATGACTATGTTACGCTGTCTGTACGTTTCGGCTAGAAACGACACGATGTGTTGGGGGGGTATCTGTGACTGAGATGCTGATGACTGTGACAGCTCAGTCACTTCCACCTCGTCCTCAGACTCTGACAGGTCTGATAATGTCCCACCTGGATCTTGGGCCTTACTTGCAGCTCTCACGAGCTCCTCTGGAGGCATCTCCTGAGATTTCGTTGGGTACTCTGGTGCACACTCACGAGCAGACTGGTGTTTACTTTCTTTATGTGTGCTTTGGCAAATGGCTGCAGATCTCTGCGTAGCCGGGGTTACGATTTCTGTTTGTGAGACAGAGCAATTTGTTTGGTCACCAGTCCGCTCAGCTACTGGAGGGGGGACCGGTGGGGCTTTGCGTTTAGGCTCAAAAATGGCCGCATTGTTCGGATCAATGTCGGCTTTATTCTCAGAGCTTGGGAAATCAGTAACATCTTCTTTACCACTTTGGCGTTCGATATTTTCGTTTGCTGTAAACGTTTTGCCCTCTTTTGCAGAGACAGTGTCTCTGCCCAAGACAGCCTTCTTTATCGCACCATCGGGGCTATTTGTTAGTGGTGCTTTCCGTTTTTTGGTCAGTATGACAAGTTCTTCATTCATGGGTTCGTCAGCAGTACTAGCATCACCAAGTGCCATCTCACTGGGTTTGGGTAGCACCGGGGCGTCGGGAAGCACGGTCGGGGCGTCGGGAAGCACAGTCGTGGCGTCGGGAAGCACAGTCGGGGCTTCGGGAAGCACGGTTGGGGCTTCGGGTAGCACGGTTGGGGCTTCAGGTAGCACGGTTGGGGCTTCGGGAAGCGTAGTCGGGACCTCGGGAAGCACAGTTGGGACATCAGGAAGCACAGTCGGGGCGTCGGGAAGCACGGTCGGGGCTTCAGGTAGCACGGTTTGAGCGCCAGGAAGCACGGTTTGAGCGTCGGGGAGCACGGTTTGAGCGTCGGGGAGCACGGTCGAGGCGTGAGGAAGCACGGTCGAGGCGTGAGGAAGCACGGTCGAGGCGTGGGGAAGCACGGTCGAGGCGTGAGGAAGCACGGTCGAGGCGTGAGGAAGCACGGTCGAGGCATGAGGAAGCACGGTCGGGGCGTTTTCTTTTTTACAGCCCACATTGGTGTGTCCCAATTTGCCGCACTTCGTACAAGATGCTTTGGGACAAAACCTTTTAACGTGTCCGAAGGCTCCACAAAGGAAGCACGTTAAGGTGCCTGACGAAGCGTACATTTGATATTGACGATCATTTACCGAAATTTTAAACGAGATGTTTAGTCCTGTATCGTCGCCGCGATCAGGAAGCACCATGAATACTTGTCTCCGGAAACTCATAACATGTTTCATTCGTTCATCCCGACATCCCAGGGGAATCATCGAGATTCGGGAAACAACAGTTCCATACCGGGTCAGAACAGCCATTAATTTATCATCTGTGATAAACGGAGCGACATTTGAAATAATAACTTTAATCGCCGGTGTGTCCATCGGGGAAACCATGACGAACTGCCCACCTTTCAATGACAGACCGGTACTAACAACATCATGCACGAACTTCTCGTCCGACACGAAAATAACAAACTTTTGGTTCATCCGCGACGCGGCGCGGACATTTTCATCGCCGATAACATTCCCTACAGCTAGGATAATGTCCTCGGTAGGAACACCTTCGGGAGGGACACACACGAAAGCATGCTTCCTTGTTAGGGTTTCAAACCCTTCCTGCCGTGCACGAACACTCGCCATAACGGCGATGTCTCACCTTTCCACCTTGACCAGGCGGAAAGGACACAAAATAAATAAAGTCGAAATGAAATAATGAATAATAAAGTTCACACGACGCGAGTAAGGTAAACAGCACCGACGGAGCAGGTAAACTGAACCGAACGGGTCTGCTCTCACCTTTGGGCTCTTCTCTCACTCTCTCTGTCTCAAGGGGGGGAAAGGGGTACAGGTGGTAAAGAAGGACACGACAAAGGCGCGATAGGAAAGGAAGGAATGGGGGGGGGGGGGGACAACACAACACAAGCACGGAGCTACAGCACACGAACACCAGTGCACGCCATCTTGCCACGCCCAACACACGAACGGCCAGCAGGGGGCGCGAGAGAGAGAGAGAGAGAGAGAGAGAGAGAGAGAGAGAGAGAGAGAGAGAGAGAGAGAGAGAGATAGAAAGAAAACCAGAGTGTACGTGTCATGTCCTCGACCAGTTAGATCGACCAGTTGTAATTAACCAAACCAAAATACAGAGCCTGTCAGACATCTTCTTCTTCCCCTTCCATTTGTTCGTGAATAAGAAGAAGAAACGACATGACGAACCCATGCCCAGTGCTCTGAATGTCAAAGTGAAGAGATTCACAGAAGCGCGGGTAAACAGCGGGAGTAACTATACACACCATCCTCATACCGCCTTAAAATGCAAAATTCATGTAGACACCCGGCGCTCCTCATTTTGCCTGTTCTATTTTCAATCGGTGCTAGGACTTCTTTAAAAAGAACTAGGACGGCACTCAGTAGAGAGCATACCAACCTCTGCCTGGTTGGCCATATTACTCAATGGTGAAGAATCACTTAACATCCCCTTTGTATGAGCCTCGACAGATAGGAACACAGGTAACAAGGAGGAGATAGGTAAAAAGAAAGAGAGGGAGAGGGGGAGAAAAGGGGAGAGACAGATAGATGGAAGGGAGGGAAAGAAAAGTGGGAGAAAAGGACAGAGAAAGACAGAATGCACATTTAAAAATTATTTTTCCGTCCCATACATAATTTGTCAACAGGAAAAAAAAATGAAATCATTTGCCATTTATTGTGAATTTAAATACACAGTGCTCGCGCACGCCTGCCACGCATTGCCGTGCTTGTCGTGTACGTGTCATGTCGCGCTGTGTAAACACGGTGCGCCTTGCACCCACGTACCAAGTCACGCAATTTTCACAAAGCTATATAGTGCTCGCTCACTCGCTAGACAAACACGCGGTTGCCCAATGAACCGTGGAGCGCAAATTCCCGTGTGTTTGGCCCATGCGTACGCACGTCTAAACGCATTTCCCTGTCATGCCGTTGAATTAACACCCAGTGGTTTGACTCAACCTCTCATCCGAG
Organism: Myxine glutinosa; assembly: GCF_964187855.1. Lineage (NCBI taxonomy): Eukaryota > Metazoa > Chordata > Myxini > Myxiniformes > Myxinidae > Myxine > Myxine glutinosa. Next base: position 92,777,786 of record NC_136265.1, read on the forward strand.
CGAGTGAGCGAGCGGGGGTGCGGGGGGAGTGTGCGAGCCTCACTTGAGAATCGTGAAAGAGCTCTCAGTCTGTCAATTTGCCCATGCCTGTGATAATCTAAAAACGAAAGACATTACTCCATAGAAGGCACGAAATAATGGCGCCTGAGTTCATTGGCTGTCGTTCGCTCGCTCGCCATAACTGTCCCCGTACGTATATCGCACGGAATTATATACGGAAAACACTATAATAATAATAATAATAATTCATTTATTTTGTATAGCGCTTTTCCAGAAGCCCAAAGGTGCTTTGACAGAGTAGCAAACATAATGCATAACAATACATGAAAACAACAATTTCAAAAAAGACAAGAATCAATAGGGAAATATTTAAAGCAAAAGGAGGGAGAAGGTGAAGAGATAGTCAGAGGTTAAATGCTGTGGGTTGAATGTTGAATGCAGTGTTGAACAGGTGGGTCTTTAGTGATGTTTTGAATGTGGTGAGTGAGGAGGAGTCTCTGATGGTGTGAGGTAGTGAGTTCCAGAGGGTGGGCGCAGCGATGGAGAAGGCCCTGTCCCCCCAGGATCTGAATTTGGTCCGGATGGAGGGGGTCAGGAGGTTTGTACCAGCAGAGCGGAGGTTGCGGATGGGAGTGTGTCTGGAGAGGAGGTCAGCCAGGTAGGATGGGGCCAGGTTATGGAGGGCTTTGTATGTCAAGAGGAGGATTTTGTACTGGATTCTCTGGGGGATGGGGAGCCAGTGAAGCTTGTAAAGGACGGGGGTGATGTGGTCACGGGTCCGGGAATGGGTGAGTAGACGGGCAGCGGAGTTCTGAATGTATTGGAGTTTATTGGTGATTTTTGAGGGTGAACCATAGAGGAGGCTATTGCAGTAGTCCAGACGGGAGGTGATGAAGGCGTGGATGAGGGTTTCTGCAGCCGTGGAGGAGAGGGATGAGCGGAGACGGGCAATGTTTTTCAGGTGAAAGAAGGCTGACTTTGTGATCTGTTTAGTGTATTTGTCGAAGGAAAGGGTTTGGTCAAAGATGACGCCAAGATTCCGGATGTGAGGGGAGGTGGATACTGGGATACCGTCGATGTTGAGGGCAAAGTTATGGATGGATTTTGTGAGCGTTTTTGGGCCAATGATGATTATTTCAGATTTATCACAGTTAAGCTTGAGGAAGTTGATTTGAAGCCAGGATTTTATTTCAGTGATGCAGTTTGTCAGGATAGAGTGGGTGTCGGTGGAGACGAACTTGGTGGAGATGAAAAGCTGGATGTCATCGGCGAAGCAGTGGAATTGGAGACCATGACGGCGGATTAAGTGACCGAGCGGGGACAGGTAAAGGATGAAGAGGAGGGGGCCAAGAACTGAACCTTGGGGGACACCTTGGGGGAGGGGAGCAGTGGGGGATTTGCAGTTATTGATGGAGATGAACTGGCATCTGTCATAGAGGTATGATTTAATCCAAGAGAGGGCAGTGCCGGTAACGTTAAAGGTGGATTCAAGTCGGGTGAGGAGGATAGTGTGATCGATGGTGTCAAAGGCAGCGCTGAGGTCGAGGAGGACGAGAATGTTGAGGTTGCCAGCGTCAGAGGAGAGGAGAAGGTCGTTGGTGATTTTGAGGAGAGCAGTTTCAGTACTGTGGTTGGACCGGAATCCGGATTGGAATGTTTCATACAGGTTATTGGCAGAGAGATGATGTTTGAGTTGAGTGGCTACAGCGCGTTCCAAAACTTTTGACAGAAAGGGTAGGTTGGAGATGGGTCTGAAGTTGTTTAGGGTGTCAGGGTTTAGACCAGGTTTTTTTAGAATGGGGGTAACAGCAGCAATTTTGAGGGAAGGTGGGACGATGCCTGTAGACAGGGAGGAGTTTATTGTTGCAATGATAAGTGGAGAGAGAGCAGGGAGGGAGGCTTTGACAAAGCTGGAGGGGATGGGGTCAAGAGTGCAGGTGGCAGTTTTCATTCCTATGAGGAGTTCAGAGAGGTCAGTAGGGGAGATTGGGGAGAACCGAGACAGGGGATGGCAGGACAAGGGGGGGCAGGTGGTTGGAGGGGGAGCGGGTGCGGCGGTGGTCAAGCTGTTGTAGATGTTGTCAATTTTGCGTTGGAAGAAAGAGAGGAAGGAGATGCAGTTGTCTACTGTGAATGACTGGGTGGTGGTGTTCAGGGGGCGGAGGAGTTTGTTTATTGTCGAGAAGAGTGCTTTTGGGTTTCCGGAGCCAGAGTGGATAATTTGAGAGTAGTAGGCAGAGCGGGCGCGGGAGAGGGCATCTTTGTAGTGTTGTAGGTGGTCCTTGTAGGCTTGGGAGTGAACTGTGAGACCCGTTTTATTGCGGAGTCTTTCAAGTTGGCGAGCACGAGTTTTCATCAGGTGGAGTTCAGGGGTAAACCAGGGAGCAGAATGGGTGAAAGAAACTGTTTTGGTTTTTACAGGCGCAAGCTGGTCAAGGCAGGAGGAGAGAGTGTGGTTGTAGTAGTCAGTGAGGTCAGAAGGGGTGTGGAGGTCAATGAAGGAAGAAGTGGACATTTTTTCAGAGAGGGTGGATGAGAATGAGGTAGGTGAAAGAGCGTTTAGCTTACGGAAGTTGATTGTGCGATAATGCCTTGGTGTTGGGGCGGGGATGTTGATGGTCAGAGTGATGGCTAAGTGGTCAGAGAGGGTGAGGTCAGAGCCATAGAGATGGATAGCTTGTGTCGCTAGATACGCTAGACACTAGATAATGTGTCGCTTCTTTGAAAGCACATTGTTTGAAAATGGAAATTTGCACATTGAAAAAGCACATTGTTTGAAATTTTGAATTTTTTTTCAAAACAAATCACCATGTTCACACAACGAATACGTTCTTATGAAACCATATTTCGCAACTATAGTCCAAAATTTTGTGTTGTCACCACACGATTACTGAAACACACCAAACTGTTTCGTTTTGAATGTCCCTTACCTATTCGAAATCATTTAGCCAATAATTTAGACCAGATGATGCATTAAATCGATCAATGATACGAGCCAAAGTGCACATTAACAGCGCAATTTAGCCCCGTTTTCGATCGCTGAATGGAAAATCATGTTCGCGTACAAAATACTTGTGATACATAGACAATAACTATACCAATATCGATGCTATTTGTGTCCAAAGTCATTCACACCAGGTTCCATTTACAGACACTGTCTGAGGTTAGCTCCACAGGGAAACTCCATACATTACCGTATCCAAAGCCGGCCTCTTCCAGTGTTGTATCCCAGCGGTGCCTCCATATTGTTGGTGCTTTATTGTGACCCTTTTTAGATGCATCTCAGCCAAAAACTCAATAAGACTTACTCATTTTAAATATAGATTTATTCCTAACCTGCAAGAACATTACACGAAAATACAGTTATACTTTACAAATAACCATGACGTCGCATCGTCTTCCTCCTGGCCTCTCTCCTGCTTCTTCCCATCACCAGTTCCTCTCATACCGCGTCTTCAGATGAATCCTCTTCTCTCTCGGAGCATGGTCCTTAAATAGATCTTTTCCCATTTGATGTAGTCAGATCTTGTTCAAAGATCAACACAGAGCTCAGCATTTCCATTCACTCATGACATTTACAAAAGATAACTATGATGGAAAAAAGGGAATAGGGTCATTGTTTTGGACCAAAACAGGTCAACATTCTCTGACAAATTAATCTCAGTCAGTTGACTCTTGTGACTTACCCGGGGTAAGTCAACACTCTTCCTTGTCCAAAACAGGTCAACATTCTTTTCACTACAAGACAAAGGTTATATCTTTGATTCCACGGCTTTCCCCACACTGCAGTTTTGAAAGCACATGAGGGATATTTAAATATATCTAATTTCGCAGTGGGCAATAACTCGCCTCTTTATATCTTTGATTCCAAGGCTTTTGACAGACTGCATGGTTTAGAGCACTTCTTTACACAATATCACATTGAGATACAATATTAACAACTATCAATATATATGAATATTTTATTCCCCCACACGTCAATCTTCACTTTCTTCCTTATCCTCCTCTCCAACACCCTTTCCAATACCTTCATTCCATGCTCCAATAACTTTATCGCTCGATACGAGCCACAGTCCAGAGGGTCACCTTTCCCCTTGTATAGAGGGACGAGGGTACTCAGTTCCCAAATCACTGGAATGCGGCCTTCTTTCACCACCAGATTACAGATCTCTGTCATTCTCTTCACACCCCAATTTCCCACTGCCTTCAACATATCTCCCACAACTCCCTTCGGCCCTCCGCTTTTCTCCGCTTCATTGCTTTTATCGCTTCCTCAACTTCCTTCTCGGTTATCTTCTCTGCCGGTCCTAAAACTGGGTTACTCTCTATGTTGCCATCCCATTCATTCTCTGCATTCAACAGTATTTCCATATATCTCTTCCATCTTCCTTTAATTCCATCTGGGTCCACAACGATTTGTCCCACTTCATCCTTCAAGCAACTCACCCCCATCACATCACACCTCTCTTTTGCTGTCTGCTTTGCAATCCTGAATACCGCTCTCTGACCCTCTTCCAAATCCAAGCGTTCTACGAACATTTTCCTACATGCCTCCTGTGCCTTTGCTGCCTCTTTCTTTGCAGCCTCTTGGCTGCCTTATAACTTTCATGCTCTGCCTTTTCTGCCCCCATACCCTTCGCCTTTTGCCACTCCTTGAACTTCTTCCTCTTCTCGTCAATCTTCTTTCCAACTTCATGATCCCACCACCATGTTTCCGAGTGCCTCGGTGGTCCTTTTGTCCATCCACATACCTCACCAACGGCTCCCAACAGACTATCTTTCATTGACATCCAACCACTTTCAAGCTCAACCACATCATCCTCTACAGTACTCAGCCTCTCTTTTAATGCCTCCCTCACTGTCACCTCTTTCAACCTCCACACCTTCATTCTCAGTTGGTACTTCACCCGCCAAGCTCTCCTCGCACCTTTCACCCTTATGTCGCAGACAACCAAGTGGAGCTGTGAAACAGTCTCCTCCTCCGGGATCACCTTTGTGTACCGGAGGTGCCCCCTATCTCGCCGACGCACCATCAGATGGTCAACGGTTGTCGTCGACCCACCTTACGTGTATGTAACAAGCTTATTATCACCTTTCTGGAACTGAGTATTACAAATCAACAAATCAGCTCCATCAGCAAACTCCAAAATCCTTTCACCTTCTCCATTTTTACACCATATCCGTAACCTCCATGAACTCCCTCAAAACCGTCCATACTCCTTCCCACATGTCCATTTAGCTCTCCTCCTACCACAACAACTTCCTCATCTTTCACGTTTTCAATCAGCTTCTCTATAGCACACCAGAACTTGTCCTTCTCTTCATTGCTCCGACCAACCTGCGGAGCATATCCCGAGATGATGTTCACCAAGAGCTTTCCAATCATCATTTTCACCATCACCAACCTTTCACTCACTCTAGTCACACTCACCACACTGTCTACAAACTCCTCAGAAAATAGGACACCAACACCATTCACGCCCTCCGGGCACCCTTGCCACACAAACTTGTATTTCTGTCCCTGCCTCCCCTTCACCATTCTCACACCACTTCCCTTCCATGTCGTCTCCTGCACACAACATATGTCCACTCTTCTTCTGACCAATACTTCCACCACTTGTCCTGATCTCCCTGTCATTGTCCCTACATTCCATGTCCCAAACCTCAGAAACCAATCTCCACGTCGGGCATCAGACGTTTCGTCGTCATAAATGGAGTGATTTCCACCCTTGCTTCGATCGGGTTCCCCACCTTGAGTTTTGACGAGAGTGGGGTCCCCCAAGGGGTACTTCGGGCTGTACCCTGCCCATATGTAGTCGTAATTGTCTCTTTTTGAGGCAATGTTTTTATGGCCGGATGCCCTTCCTGACGCCAACCCCTTTCGTCGCCTCTTACAACACGCAGGGATACGGTGTACCTATTCTAAACCGGGGTACACACCGGTATTATCCACAATTACACCATGTGACACAATAAATCTACTAGGTATTACCCTAACATCAAATTTATCCTGGAATCCACACATGACACAAATATCTAAGTCTGCCTCAAAGAAACGAGGAGTCTTGTTCAGATGTCGAAAATTCTGTTCCTCTCAGTCGTTGCTTCAACTATAAAAATGATTGATTCGTTCTTACAGAGAGAGCTGCTTTCACATCTGGGGAGGTATTATCTCCACATTCCAGGACAGAATTGAATCTCCCACCCACCTCTGTATAGATACAAGCGGCGGCGTTCGGGTGGAAACTCAAAATCATGATTGAATCGAGATATTATCAAACCAACTGTTTCTGCCAAACCCACGATTGTGTTTACTTCCGGATCAGGAACAGTTTCGGACAGATTAAAAGTTAAAATCACAACACAAGGCTTCGCAGTTGTTTTGCCGCCATGCATTGTGGGACGGAATTATCGTAAGGGCAGCAGGGGAAGACAAAGGAAGGGGAGGAGGAATGGGAGGGAAGGAAAGGGAGAGTAAGGCGAAGGAAGAAAAGGAGGTGAGTTGAAGGTGGGGGACGGGTGGTTGAGGAAGGGGAAGGGGAGTGGAAGGGAAGGTTGGGTAAGGAATGGGAAGGGGAGGAATGAGGGAGTGAAGAATGGAGAAGGGGAGAGTAGGAGAGAGGGTTGCAGTTAACGTTGTAATGGTCATCATTTCCCACATTAAATTCTTAGTTGATAAGTTAATCAAAATTTATCGGATTTCCACCCAATTTGTTGGAATCCAGTGTTCATCCACTCCAGCAACCACCAAAACCGAAATCGAATCGGAGTGAGAATGAACAATCGAAGTCCTAAAAAACACTTGAGAAGATCATCTGACCCATCAATCCCCATGTTGTCCTTAAAAGCCGTAAGTTGTTCAAAATTCATCGGGTTTACACTAAACTTGTTTTATCCATGGACGGAGCGAAAAGATACATTGCTTCATAATAACAGGCTGTATATGTGTGTCGTTGGTTGTTATCTTATGATAATTCACCAAATGTCTGTCCATCTGTCAGTCTGTCTGTCTGTGCCCAGGGACCGCAAAAATGGCTGAACCGATGGCAACAAAATTTTGGGTGGGTAATCCTGGGTCCCTGGAGTAAAATAGGCTGTATTGTTTTTCCAATTTCAGTTTGGTCTCCAGCATTTTCAAGTTTGGACTCCCACCTAACATTATTGTCCCGGGTACCATTAAAACGGCTGCACCGATTGAAATGAGAAACCTCCATGCCTGTGGAATTCCCATGGGTGACCCCACTCGTCTCCATAATTTGGGTTTTAGAAGGAGGAACTGAGTCCTCCAAGGACTCGAAGTATCCAGCCCCGCTTCGGTGAAGGATTGTGATTCATGGGCGAAGTTGTGAAATTGTGTTGTTCTGAGTTTAATTCCAAGGGGTCTTTTCAGGATCGTCACTGAGCCCCTTACAGCCTCCTAGTGTAGTTTGTTTGTGGTAATGTTCCAGGGATGTTTTTTAAGATCACTGTAAGGTTCTTATTTATCATTCCCATTGCCCAAATTATCACTGGTACAATGTTGGCGCTGTTCAGCTTCCAGGATCTTTTCACTTCATTCTTGAGGTCTTTGTATTTGGTTATTTTCTTGATTTCTGCATTATTTAGGCCAAAATCGCTGGGTACTGATATCTCAATCAGCTATGCGGTCTTTTCCTTTTTGTTCCTGAGTTATATGTCCATTCGCAATGCTTTGTTTTCTATGTTCACGCTTGATGAATCATCAGGTCATATGTGAGCATTATATCCTTGTTTTCAATGATTGCTTTTGGTTCATGTTTCCATGAGTTTTGTGGAAGTGGGATATTTAAATTTCTGCAGATGTGCCAGTGGATTACTCCACATACCTTGTTGTGCCTTTGGATGCACAGATGCTCTCACATGTTATTTTTTACATCCCGAGAGGAAGTGAGTGGTTCGTGATTTCTTTTTCTTCCTTGCACAACATAAACTTGTCCGATTTACTCAGTCCTGCCATATTTTTAAAATCCATTGGTGTAGTTTCCTTGATCTTGTGCAATAATAATGATTCGTTCGCATTCCCAGTTGAGTTGGCCTCTTCTGAGCCATTCCAGTGATCCTTCTCTGTCTATCCCCAATCTGTCCAATTCTTTTTTTTATATATATATATTTCCCTGCTCTTTTGTCTTTCTACCAGTTGTCACTATATGCACTACATGACCAAAAGTATGTGGACACCCGAACATCACACATCTCATTCCAAAGTCATGGGCATTAATATGGAGTTGGTCCCCCCTTTTCTGCTGTAACAGCCTCCACTCTTCTGGGAAGGCTTTCCACGAGATGTTGGAACATTGCTGCAGGGATTTACTTCATTCAGCCACAAGAGCATTGGTGAGGTCAGGCACTGATGTTGGTCGATGAGGCCTGGCCAGCAGTCCGCATTCCAATTCATCCCGAAGGTGTTTGATGGGGTTGAGGTCAGGGCTCTGTGCAGGCCAGTCAAGTTCTTCCACACCGATCTCGACAATCATTTCTCTATGGACCTCGCTTTGTGCACGGGGGCATTGTCATGCTGAAACAGGAAAGGGCCTTCCCCAAACTGTTGCCACAAAGATGGAAGCACACAATTGTCTAGACTCTAGAATGTCATTGAATGCTGTAGCGTTAAGATTTCCCTTCACTTGAACTAAGGGGCCAAGCCCAAACCATGAAAAAGAGCCCCAGACCATTATTCCTCCTCCACCAAACTTTACAGTTGACCCTATGCATTCGGGCAGGCAGCGTTCTCCTGGCATCCGCCAAACCCAGATCCATCCGTCAGACTGCCAGATGGTGAAGCGTGATTCATCACTGCAGAGAATGCGTTTCCACTGATCCAGAGTCCAATGGCAGCGAGCTTGACACCATTCCAGCCGATGCTTGGCATTGCTCATGGTGATCTCAGGCTTGTGTGCGGCTGCTCGGCCATGGAAGCCCATTTTATGAAGCTCCTGACGAACAGTTGTTGGGCTGATGTTGCTTCCAGAGGCAGTTTGGAACCCGGTAGTGTGTTGCAACCGAGGACAGACGATTTTTACACACTGCACACTTCAGCACTCGGCGGTCCCGTTCTGTGAGCTTGTGTAGCCTACCACTTCACTGCTCAGTTGTTGTTGCTCCGAGATGTTTTCACGTCACAATAACAGCACTTACAGCAGACCGGGGCAGTTCGAGCAGGGCAGAAATTTGACGAACTGACTTGTTGGAAAGGTGGCATCCTATGACGGTGCCACGTTGACTGTCACTGAGCTCTTCAGAACGGCCCATTCTACTGCCAATGTTTGTTTATGGAGATTGCATGGCTCTGTGCTTGATTATATATACCTGTCAGCAATGGATGCGGCTGAAATAGCCGAATCCACTAATTCGAAGTGGTGTCCGCATACTTTTGGTCATGTCGTGTATCTGCTGGGATATCATCTTTATTTTTTGGAATCATTGGGGCTGTCTTCATTGCCATTTCAGCTTGGCGTGTGACATCTTCCAAATGCACCTGTTTGTGGAAGTTTTTTGCAAGGTGAGTGAGAGATACCTTTTCTGGCTTCTTGTGTTCATGGTTATGTACAAATTGTATTCAGTAGTCTGTTAAGCGTTTCACATACTCTCCTAATCCTAGAGTCGTCGCACTGTGCACTTGATTGAGTTCCATCACTCCGCCACCTCCTTCTTTCCTTGGCAGGTACATCTTTGGGATACACTGATTTTTATAGAACGTTTTGTGGATAGTGAGGAGTTTCCTTGTTTTGATATGTAGTTTTTTGATATCCACTTTTGGCCAGTTTACTATTCCCCAGCTCTGTTGTCGAAATCTTGTATTCTTGTATTTAGGTCGATTTTTTGTTGTCCGTTTTTGTTGAGCGAATGTGCACTGAGAACACTTATCGAGGCCAAATTTCATTTGGATGTCGTCGGAGAACCGTTCCACAAATTTCAGTTGTTCTGCCAATTTTTCGTTGTTCAGTGGAGAGGTTTAAATAATCCATATATAGTAGATGCATCACCTTTCTTGTTTCTCTGGATGTTCTTTTATTGGATGTTATGGTGTATTCCTGTCCTTGCTCATTCATAAGATTACTTAGTGGGTCCAGGGCAAAACAGGAGAGGAGAAGGCCGTCTCCTGGAAGATCCTGCGTCGTAGCTTTACTCTTGGTATTTCAATCTTTCCTTCTGAGTGCTGAAGGTTTGGTGTCATCTTCCATAGATCCATGGCTTTCTCAAACGGCTTGATTATTTGGGATTTATCTTGTACATTTGCATGCATTTTATCATCCATAAATGTGGGACACTGTCAAAAGCTTTTTTATAGTCCATCCATGCTGTGGACAATTTGTTTCTTCTCGTGCTGCAATTTTTGATTATGGCCTCGTTTAGTAATAGGTGGTCTCTTGTGCCGTAACATCCTCTCTTGCATCCATTCTGTTCCATTTCTCGGCCTCCTTGTTGTGTAAGATGGTGGTACATTGTTTCTGTGATGATTCCTGTTAAAAGTTTGTCTGGTGTTGGTGGACAGGCGTAGGGAGCATCAAATTGTTAGGGTTAACAACACGTAGGCTTTTTATTTTCCTTGCTATCATTTAGGTTTGCAGTTTATTTTCAGCAACCATGACCTCGAGGACTTTGTCTTCAATTTTCTATTCGTATATTCTTTTCTGGATTCTCCTCTTTAGTTTTGGGCTTTGATATCCTCTTTGAAACTGCTGTATTTGTCTTGTCTCCTTTCTGAGCATCTCCCTCTGTTTCTCAAGTCGTTGCTTCCATGGTGGTGCTTGGTTTTTATTTGTGGAACCTGTTCTGTTCTTGTGGTGTTTCGTTGTTACTTTTTCCTGAATGAATCGTGCTGCTGTAAAATTCATTATGTTTATTTCTTTCTGTGTGACTGATTTCGGTGTTATCGTTTTTAAAGATTTGTTTGTTCTGGTGATTAGTGCTTTTGTGGGTTTACTATTATGCCGTGAAATTAGTCGTGGTCTTTCTTCAGATGGTATCAATCGCACCTCCTCTATCTTATTAGCCATCCTCTCTTCCAGATCACTTTCCTAATCATCCTCTGCCTCCTTCTTTCTGTCGCTCGTTATCCTTCTGCCCATTATCACATGTATCTGTCTGTTTTATCGCCATAAACAGGCCTTCAAACTGCCCATCCCCTTCACTTCAGATGCAGAGCACCTTCTGTGTGGAAGGCTGTTCCATGTTCCCCCTCCTCTCAGCATTCCAGCTTTCATTATTTTTGTCATTACTGTACTGCTTAGATCTTTCCTTTGAGACAGGCAGCACCATTGTTGCTTTTGTGCTTTGATGCATGACTCTGCCTATTTATGGGAAGGTTCAGCCGTCTATCTTAACAGGACGCACCCTGACTGCATGGTGTGCCCACACAGACATCACAGCTTTCTCTGTTGGGGGCCTGTGACATTTTGTTTGGAGTTTTTTTTTTTAATACTCTCCAACACACTCGCCCCATCGAGCATCATGAACGGGGCTTTTGTTGCACCAGGTGTCCTGATAGCTCCCTCAGTTGTTCCACCATGCATTATGTCCACCACGATTTTCCCACTCACGCTCACTTTCTTTCTACTCTGGGTGCCGCTGCATGGACCATTTAGAATCCAGTCTGATACATTATTCTCGCCGCTTTGCTCGTGGCCGCATGGCCTGTTGTTACGAGCCATGCACGCTTCTCTGACCTTTAGCCCTGTGCAGTGATTTCCCTCTGACAAGACAGCTTCGATGCTTCCATTCCTCATGGTCTCCGTACACCCACGTGAGACCTTCTGGTAGGCCCTCGGCTATTCGTTCCATGCTTTATGCCCGCCACTTTCTTTCTTCTCCGGTTGCCACCACAGGGATTGCTCATTGTTTCGTGAGAGATGATAGCCTCGCCCCTTCGTTCATCACCGCGGCATCCCTCGGTGTGTGTGTGTGTATATGTTTGTTTGTCCGTGTGTATGTGTGCATGGACGTATGTATGTCCGTGTGTATGTAAGTATGTGTGTGTGTTGACAAAGTTGCCAGAAGCATTATGTTTTCAGGTTGTCCGTCCGGCTGTCCGCCCGTCCGTGACAGGTTTTCGTCACCGTGATAACTTGAGAACTGCCAAAGGGATCTTCGTCAAACCTGGCACAAGTATGTATCATGAGGTAAAGATGAACCGATTCGATTTTGGGGTCAAGAGGTCAAAGGTCAAAGTCTGTAATTTGTCTATATCTTGAGAACGGCTGAAGTGATCCAATTCAAACTTCATACAGGTATTTATAATGATGATTAACTTATTAGATTTTGTGGTCAAAGATCAAATCTGTAATGGGTCTATAACTTGAGAACGGGTGAAGTGATCCAATTCAAAGTTGGTACAGGAATGTATAATATTGTAAAGATTAAGTGATTCGATTTTGGGGTCAAAGGTCAAAGGTCAAATCTGTAATAGGTCTATAACTTGAGAACGGCTGAAATGATCTCAATCGAACTTGGTACAGATTTATATAATGTTGTAAAGATTACCTTATTCGATTTTGGGGTCAAAGGTCAAATCTGTAATAGGTTTATAACTCGAGAATGGCTGAAGGGATCTAATTCAAACTGGGTACAGATATGTGTAATGATGGAAAGATCAACTGATTAGATTTAGGGGGGCCTGAGGTCAAAGGCCAAAGGTCAGAGGTCATGTCAGGTAAAAAATGTGCTAACGTGGGCACAGATGAATGAATTTAAATGAAACATGATGCAAGGATTATAATGATGTAATAATGTGGACGGAGGCATATCAGTCGACGTCATGATGGAGAAGAGTGCCGTTCTCGTTCATAAATTGAAATGAGTACGTGAATCTTTTTGGGAAAACTTAAGCTTGAATTCCATTACAAAGATATGTGTGCACAAAATAATTCAATTTAAAACTAATTAAATAATGCAACAATCACAGAACAGAACATGGTTCACAAGGGCGTTGTGAAGATAGCCCTCATCGATTGAGGCAGTGTTCTGTTGTTTATACACCGCCCAAACAACTATGTGGCATTCTCTCAAGCAGTGTTTTTACCACAGAGGTTACACAGGTCCTTGCTATTATTTTCAGCTATTTTCTCTCAAAATTGTGAGTTGGACAGGCAACTGGGATGGATTTTTGTGAGGTCAGTGAGAGCATGATGGAGGAGCGGAACGTGTTAAATATTCCGCTGTTTCTGGGTGGGAATGCCCATTTTGCTTTTATGAGCGGGAGAGGGAAGAAGAGAGGGAGAGAGCGTAAAATTTGGACAGATTTGGAAGGGGGGATTGTGGAGTTGTGGTGGGGAGATGTTGAAGGCTTGAAGTGGGGGAGGGGATTGATGCGTTCGGGCTGGTAGTGGGAGGACCTGGTGTTGGGGGAAGAAAAAGCAAAAAAGGGACAGAGTTGGAAGGAGGAGGTTAAGTCTTTGTGGGGGGAAGGCTTTCAGTGGGGAGGGGGCAGTTGAGAAGTTGCCAGAATTGCATGTGCTAGTTTATTCAGTAAAAACGTCATTGGCCACAGGTGTGTGTGTGTGTGTGTGTGTGTGTGTGTGTGTGTGTGTGTGTGTGTGTGTGTGTGTGTGTGTGTGTGTGTGTGTGTGTGTCAATCGAAGCAGGTGACAAGCATCATCCAGGAAAGGTGCTCGTGTGTTTTAAGGCAGGATTATTGAATGAAAGACTTTTTGCAAATGGTGTTCGGGTCCCAGTCCTATTCCAGATTCATAATTTATCTCCCTTCTTACCCATCTTGCCCACCTGCATCTCATTCCTCCCCACACCCATTGTTGGGCCTAGTCGGCCTCAATCTCTTCCACGAGCCTTGGCTATGTATAAAAGGTAAAATATAAAGTGTTTCATGAGCTCACATGATTTGATGAAGGATTTTACACAAATTTTGCATTTGCATGAACATTCTCTTTGTTGGTAATCTCCTTGTTCTCCATTGTGATTTCCACGTGTTTTTTCAGGTGGCATGACCGATTGAAAGATTCTCTACAAACTGTGCACGTGTACAGTCATTTTCTGTTGTGAATTCTCATGTTGTTTAAGGGTGGATGGCTGATTAAAAGATTTTCCACAACTTGTGCATTTGTATGGGCGTTCATCATTGCCTCCTTTGTGAACCTGGTGAACATTTTTACGTGCAAACAATTCATTTTTCGTCTTGTGTTTGTAAAAAGTCTTGTTTGTTTCAGTTGGCGAGTCCTGCGGGACTGGGTTTACGCTGTTCATAAAAGTAGGTGCAGTCTCCCTTGCAGATTCAATGGATCCACCTGTAAATACAACATCACGTGACATGAAAAAAAAAAATGATATTGCTCAACACTCGTGATATAATTCTGACAAACGTACACAAACATGTACATATTGTTACGTTTGTGGGGATAGGGGATATAATACCAGTGGAAATAGGATTGCACAGTAATAGTATGGATTGTGTATGGGTGGGAGACATCTCAATGTATTAATAGTGGGGGGGCCAATGTAGCAGATTGAAATGCCCGGTGAAATTGCTTGTTAATTTTTGGACACTGGTTGGGCTGTCTTTAGGGATGATATAAGTTCTAGAAAAAATATGTCTCCAATTGTTTCAAGTTCTTTATGGCGGCCATTTTGGATTTTCAAAATGGCGGATGTCGAAAACGTAAAATTCCATTATCTTGGCTTCTAAATGACCTAGAGTTTCGATTCTGGTGTCCAGTTGTACATTTTTGGGGATAGAGAATTGAATGAAACCTTCTTTAATAACCTACAAGGGATAAAAATAGGTTTTTATGGCACAGCCGAACCAGTGTCCAAAATCTAACTTAATGCACATCTATCTTAATTGTTATTTGTTATTTGTATGTTCCAGATTCGTGACCCTGAGCTATGATGGAGCCAAAAAGCAAGAAAACCAAGAAAGAAACTGATTTCACACTTTGCATTCAGTGCCAGGATCCCCAAGGTGCACTAGTGACTGAGCCAGCACTGGGCTCATATGCAAAGTTTCTTTCACTCAAGGTTCTGACTGCTCCAGACTTTGTTCCTTGCCAAGCACCAAACAAACAATCTGCCACAGGTACCACGTATAGCTTCAAGACACGGTCAAACCCAGATGTCACCAAGCCGTACTCTGCGATGGACACAGTGTGGCTACTTTCACGCACAATCATGCGAACAGCTGAAGCTGAGGACGTACAAGACGACATCATCCCACCAGATGACCAGCTGCAAGCTGCAGAACCCCAGCATGCTGACCCTGTTGGGTCACTCGTCCACGATCCAAAACAACCACCTGGCAGTAGGATCAAGCATCACGATATCCCAACTTGGACAGCCTACAACTCACTGCTCTCCTCTTCGAAGCCTCTGACAGAGGTCAACGCCCTGCCATTGGTAGCAGCACCAGCCCATGAATGGCAAACACTGATAACAGTCTTGAAACAGACACAGCAAATCAACTGCATGGTCATGGGTCCCGATAGGAAGACAGTGATCACCTTAGACATGGCCCTGTATGAGCGAGCCAAACAGCTGGAGATGACCAGAGATGACTGCAAAGGCAAGTGGGTACTGCGACTAGGGGAGATGCACACTGTGATGGCTGCACTGAGGGCTGCTGGGAATGCCATAGAGGACAGTGGTCTTGACGAGGCTTGGTCTGAGGCTGATATCTATGGCCCAACAACGACCAGACAAATACTGGAAGCCAAGCACATGAAGAGGGCTTTGGAGGCCCACATCACCACTGTCCAAGCCCTCTTCGACCTCTAT
The DNA here is from genome assembly GCF_964187855.1 of Myxine glutinosa. Taxonomy (NCBI): domain Eukaryota; kingdom Metazoa; phylum Chordata; class Myxini; order Myxiniformes; family Myxinidae; genus Myxine; species Myxine glutinosa. The sequence continues at coordinate 92,793,524 of NC_136265.1, forward strand.
GTGGACGAATTCTTCCAAGAGCATCCCCATCTGAGGGGCCCATGTACCCAGTCAGCACAACAGGTTGCCCAGAGCTGTCATCTACACAACCGAGAGGAGATGACAAGCGCGCAGAACAACATGCTAGCTGTCCTCGAGTCAAACGAAGTCCTGGAGGCCATGGCAAAGTTTGATGAGAGGAAAGAAGCCAAGAGTCCACTGTTCAAGTTTGTGCGACGCTACATGCGGATGATAATGCTGATATACACATTCATCCGTGCCACCCGTGATGGACAATTTGAGCTTCACCTGTCTTCACTGGATGAGATGTGCATATACTTCTTTGCACATGACAAACAGAAATATGCCAGGCTGACTCCCCGGTACCTTGCAGAGATGAAGGCCCTGAAGATGACAGATCCAGGGATCTACCAAGAGTTCATGGATGGGAACTTCAGTGTCCATAAGAATGAAATCCCCTTCTGTGCTGTAGGTGTGGACCATGCACTGGAGCACATCAACAGGATCATGAAGGTGACAGGGGGTATTGTGGGCATTACCCAGAATGCCAGTGCCCACGAAAGGTTCTTTCTGACAGCACCAGAGCTGAGTAGGCTTGCTGAAGAAGCCCGTCAGATGGCTGGCTCACAATCAGCTACACGCAAGGAGCACCACGACCTATCAACCACAGTCTGGGCTCGGCAGGAAGACAGCATTCGTCGACTGAAGAATGTGATCAGAGAGTCCATGAATCCCATGACGCATGAGGGTGAAGACCTGACGACTATCATCACCAAGGTGGTGATGCCAGCTGAAGTACAGAAGGATGTCTGCAACCAAGATGAGATTGGTCAGAAAGCGTATAACACGTTTGTTGCAGAGCGCATCAACACAAATGAAATCAACCTTTGGGCCAGAATGGGAAAGGTCAAACTGAAGATGTGGAAGAGTGCCAGGAAAGCTGTGAAGCACAAACTGGCAGACAAGGTTGTAGAGCTGAAAGACGACAGGTCACTGTTTGCGCGCATGCTGATCGTGGCCCGCTCACGACCAGAGATCAACTTGAAGGATGCCATAGGTCAATATGAATTCACCGCGCTTCCACGAACCCTCTTTGCAATGGCTGGGACACTACTACCATGCACAGACAAAAGCAAGCTCATGGGCATCCTAGAAGATCTACCCAAGAAGTCAACTGGCACTGGTCAGCAGCCAGACGACGACAATCCTGAACATACTCCACCCCCTCCCAAGAAGGTGACTGTCATAGACGGCATGGCATTAGTGCAAGCAATGGGTAAGCCACAATGGGTCAAAACATGTGCCCAGTGGGCTGGCCATTTCAATGCAACACTGGACTGCAAGACCAACGGGTATGATGAAGTCCACCTCGTGTTTGACCGATATGATCTGCCAAATTCACTGAAAGAGGCCACACGGGAGAGGCGCCAAGGTGGCAAGCCGCCCACTGCTTACCACGTTCAAGACAGCACCCCGATTGGGAAACTGACAGCAAAACAGTTCCTGTCGCACACCAACACCAAAGATGAGCTAACTGTCTATCTGGCAAAGAAAGCTCTGTGTCACTTTGAGGGGACTACCAAGGTCTTCATCGTCACTTCAAGGCAGGATGTCTTCTCCAACTGCATGGATGTACAGCATCTCCGTAGCTCCCAGGAGGAGGCTGATACGAGGATCTTTCTTCACAGTCTAGATGCCGTCCGAAGAGGTGCAACACAGCTGTACATTCAGTCACCTGATACTGATGTATTCATCCTAGAACTCCACCGGTACCATGAACTATGCAAAGACACATACTTCATCACGGGTGTGGGGAACAAGAAGAGGCAAATCTCACTGGAACCAATAGTACATGAACTTGGTGTCAGGAAGGCTGCAGCCCTACCAGGATTCCATGCATTCACGGGAGCAGACCAGACTGGTCGGTTTGCCGGCAAGGGAAAGCTCACATGTTGGCAAGCCCTCAATAGGTGCTCTGTTGAGGTGGTATCTGCGTTTCATGACCTTGGGGCCTCTGAGGAGCTGAGAGCTGACACAGAAAGTGACATTGAGGCATTTGTATGCCAGCTGTATGAGCCTCGTACTACAGTTGTGGATGTGGGCAAGCTGAGGTGGAGACTGTTTACCAAGAAACAGCTAGAGGCACAGAAGCTGCCACCAACACGGGGAGCTTTACATGAAGCCATTGCTCGTGCACATTTCCAGGCCATGGTGTGGCATCAGGCTGATGTACCGGACCCCCAGCTTCCACAACCAACAGAACATGGATGGAGAGCAGAAGGAGATCAGCTGGTGCCCATCACAACCAAGGACCCTCCAGCCCCAGCTGCCATCACACATCTAATCAAATGTAACTGCAAGAAGACCCAATGCATGTCTCACTGCTCATGCAGGTCTCAGCATCTCAACTGTTCTGAGATGTGTATGTGTGGGGCAGATGAAGAGGTGTGTGGTAACACGGGTCAGGAGCGCCCCATGGGAATCGATAACACTGATGATGAGGAGGATGGAGATCCTTCAATGTAACAATGAACACTGCCAACTAAAAATATTGCACAAAGACATTATAAGTGTACATTTGAACACTAAAGTCCAGCCTTTATGTGATTTAGAAGTGAAAATGATGGAAAAAAATATATATATGTGTTGGCATAAGTGCGTGAAAATCCAAGATGGCTGCCATAAGAACCCTTTTGATCATATGTAGGTGTATAAATGTGTGTTTATTGGATTAAGTATCCGCAAATATGTACATTTGGACACCAAAATTAACACTCTAGGTCATTTAGAAGCCAAGATAATGACAATTTCGGTTTTCAACAAACGCCATTTTGATAATCCAAAATGGCCGCTATAAAGAACTTGAAAAAAATGGAGACATATTTTTTCTACAACTTCTATCATCCCTAAAGACAACCCAACCAGTGTCCACAAATTAACATTTGAATTCAACGGGAAAACATTGGCCCCCCCACTATAAGGAGGGATAACTGTGAGCTTAAGATCGTTTCCATGTCACCACACGGGAGGGTGGCGTTGTGTTGACTCGGTTGGATCTAAGATTAGTTCTCTCCCAGTATGCGATTACCCTCGGTGGTTTTTCCTTTTGTTTTTACAATTAGAAGATGCCGGCCATATAAACGCACATATTTAACCAATAACAACAACAACAATCGCCGACAGTGTCCGGACATTACGATCGACAAGTAAACCCCGCCCCACCAACCGACTAAGGAAACAAGGCCACACCCCCAGAGTGGGACGAGGTGCGGGGAAACTATCGTAACTGGCAGACCACAACCCAAGCTTCATCATTCGATAATCTCGCAGTTCACTCTCAAATATCCGATGCCAAGGATCGTGGTCCAATCCCATGAGAACGTGTGTTAGTGTGTATCTGTGTCGCAACTAATGACAACCTGTCTTATTGTTTTACAGCACGTTGGAGTTCAGTTAGCCTTGTGGTTAAGCATTTGGATGTTTGGCCCACATAATTAGCTTCACAATCTTCACATTGTATGTTGTCGATGACATTCTTTCTGTCATTTGTTCACGTGGTCTTTTGGCTTTGACAGCTGCGCTCGTGAAGAAACACATCCTTTACAATATGAATCCTGAGCTGCAAATCTTTCGACATGTATTATATATATATGGACAAATGTGCAGGATGTTTCAAAAAGATTGATACAACTTTGACTTCCTGCCATTTCTTTGTTTTTTTACCGATACCGTTTTCCTTTTCGGGGTTGGGTGGTGTTATTGTGGTATTTGTTCCCTGGGATTTTTAGCTCCGTAACTCAACGATGCCATTGACAGTGGAGCAGAAGACAAAAGTGATGGCTCTGTGGCACAAGACGAAATCGTATGTAGACATCCGTTCTGCCTGCCGGTTCTACTGGGAATACGACCTCAGAACATGTGATGGACCCACAAATTGTGCCATTCAACGTATTGTGAAACATTTTGAGCACAAGGGTACAGTGCACAACCAGAGCAAGGGCAACAGTGGCCTCGCTTAATGTACATAATCTGTTCGCATTAATATACTCATGTTGTATTCGTATTCGTTTCTTAGATCCTGCTTGATTCAAGTTTAATAAAGCCTGATATTGACCAAAAAGGCTTTTCCATCTGTTACGTGCTCCTCCCCAAACCCCCTGGTCACGGTGTACCTCCGAGCCCCGAGAGGAGTCACGGCAGAAAGATGTGTTATTCTGTGTCAAAAATCAATGGTGAAACCACACCAATTGTTACCAACAAACAAATATTGTATTAAGGTCACACAAGAATAACAACACAAAAACAACAGTAATCAATTGTACAACCAATATATATTTCCTATGATGGTACGATCAGGTTCGTACAATACAACTCACTGTGCTCCAAGTGAGCGAAAAGAAGAACATTCCCAATGTCTCTATTCCCGGCTTCAAGCCAAAGTTGTTTCCGGCTTCAAGCCAAAGTCGATCCACTCCAGTGATCGTCCGTACGATGTCGTATCGAGACTAGAATCCCGTTGGGTTGGCAGTCACAGTCCCGCTGCCAAAGCTGCGTAAAGGTGCCCTCAAGGCGACTGGGAAATCACCCCCTCGGGTGTGGATGTTCCACGGCTCCCACTCGGCGAACCGCAGATTTCCAACTCAAAAGCCAGGTTACACGCACGCACACACACACACACACACACACACCAGATTAATGTCTGAATGCGGTGAAAATGGTTGAAGCGGTGAAAAACCTTGAGCGAAGCGCAAAGAGCGCGAGTCAAAATGGCCGACGGCCCATTCTCAAGGCATAACGGCACTACGATGATTCTCCTCGGAATCAACCGCAAAACCTGACACGCAGGTTGATCTGTCACAGTGATACCAACTCTGTCGCAGGAATCCCTTTCCTGGGAAACCCGAAAGTTCACTAGTGACTAACGTTCGCCAATCGTTCGCTCCAGACCTCAAAGCAACTGGGCTTATTGTCCGACTCACAAGCTCCGCCTTCCCTTTCTCCTCGTTGTCGTCTGGTTCCGGTTTCATTTAAAACATTAACTTTTTTACCTTTTGAAAATAGTGATATATATTTCCCTTAAACGACAACAATAATAGCACATGGAATCAAAAATGTTTACAGTGGATGAAAACCACAACAATGGAAGTGACGAATCCGTAACACTTCCCATCACTCAAGAAAGAAAGTTTGAACATAGTGAAAACTTTCTTTGCAGGCAAAAACTCTTTTAACAAACAAAAGTAAAACTCACACCCAAATTATCAATTCACATGAGCAACAATAATTAATATTCCCCAAAATAAAGCAACAAAACTTCCAAACAACCCACAGAAATTTCCAAAGTTAGTTCACTCTGGACAAAGCATCAGCAACATTGTCCCTGCCCTTTACATGCTCAATTTCCAAGTTGAACTCCTGCAAAGCCAAAGTCCATCTCATCAACCTCTGATTTTTATTTTTCATTTTTTGAATGAAGGTTAAGGGGTTTTGATCAAAAATCCAAAGCAAAGCAAATCTATGCACTTTTTGAAGTAGGCCGAGCTGAGAGCCAGGTTTCGTGGTGGATGGGTGGTGAGGCCTGGAAGTATTCACTGCATGGACGCATTTAGGAACGTGGAGTTCACGGGTTAATCCGTGTAGGAATCTTGGCTCGGCTGCTCCTGAGCACTCGGTGCTTCCAACTCTTCTCTTGATCATAAAAATCATAACCACGGTTGTGGAGTCGGGTGCTGTCGTCACGTGAGTAGCGGTCCCCATCTCGGTTACCACCGTAATAGTCATCCCGTTGAGAGTTGCCAAAACTGCGCTGCTGCTGCTGCTGCTGCTGCTGGGAGCCTCCGTAGTAATCACGACTGTGGCCGCCACCAAAGCTACTACTCCCACCCCGGGAGCCAGAGCCACCCCTGAAACTACCTCCACGTTTTCCTCCTCTCTAGCCCCCTCGACGCCCATGGCCTGCCTTCTCCACTGTTATGGTCCAACCATCCAAATCCTTGCCATTCAAATCCTTTTCTGCGCTTTTTGCGTCCTTTGCGTTTTCAAACGTGACAAAGCCAAACCCTCTCGACATTTGCGGCACCCTGTCTTTTATCAGCAGCACTTCCAAGAGTGGTCCATATTTGCCAAAGATAGAGTCCAGAACATCTTCAAATGTGTCAAAGTTCAGTCTACCTACAAAGGGCTTGCCAACATTGCCTCCATCCATGACTTGAGTGCGCTGACACTTTGTTTCAGGGTACTCGACAAGAAGTGCCTGTGCAAAGCGTGACGTCAGTACCTTCTCCTTCTCTTCAGAGCGCTTCCTACCCATAGCACAAGTCGCGGCACAGGATGGAAAGATACCCGGAATCTCCTGCTCTAACTGCGCGGTGTTATTTTCCATACGAGGCTTTTCAACAAGCATCGGATTACCAGAAACTCGACCACCGGCCAAATCGTTTCCAATAACAAAAGATTCCCTTTGCAGGAAGAGTGGCTTGTAAACCTTCAGTGACCGGTCCTGACACCAAATCAGACTTGAAATGGATGACATGAAGTGGAGCTTTAACATAGCCACCAACCCCCTGTAAAAGAACACTAACACCAGTTGCCGTCTTCTCTGACAATGGCAAAATGCCCTCAAGCATCAAAGATTGATGTGCTCCTGTGTCCCTCAATACCCTAACAGGTCTCTGGTTCGTTAAGTCTCCATCCAGTGACACAAACCCCTCTGAAATAAAAGGTTTGTAACCCTCTTGAACAAGGTCGGTCTGTGATGCCGTAACTTTGGCATGGGAACCTTCACAAGGCACTGTCCTCCAAAGACGATTTCTCGCATTTGCCAATGCATTCGGAGTTGTACTCGTCTGACTCCGCTTCTGATTTTTCCTTTTCAGGGCATAACATTGGGACATCAAATGCCCAGGTTTCTTGCAAAAAGTGCAAGTAGGCCCTGAGGAAAAACTTGGTCTGCCTCGGGCCCCCTGGAAGATAAGACTGTCTTGGAATTGTAGTCTTCTGATCCCTAAAAGTCGCGGTATCAGATTTGTCCCCAAAGTCATCTCTAGGCCGCCTCCATGAATATTTGTTCTCCGTAGGGCTGTCAACCGAGCCGAGACCGGGATGAAATCCCGGCGGTTTCGGCTTTCGAGACGGTCTCGGGACGGTCCCAAGATAAATTGATTGACGCAATTTGTCTCGGGACGGTCCCGAGATAAATTGATTGACGCAATTTCTCGGTAAAAAAATCCCGGTTAAAATTCCAACTTCTTGCAGATATTTTCCATAATAGAGGCATTTATTGAGCCTTGCTTTCATTACTCTGCTTCTGCACAAGCATCATTTTTCGCAAGTGCAGCTGAACTGACACAAACGATGATAGATAAAGTAAACTCACTGTTCCAGGATTTTCCCCTCGTCAACAAACAATGCACTGCAAACGAATCCGAATTCCGAATCCGGATCTTCACCAACATCGAATCATGTCGTCCTTGTCACACACGCTGCATCTCCACAAAATTTCGTCCGAATCCGTCCACAACTTTTTGAGATATTGTGTTCACAAACAAACGGACAAACAGACAGGAGTGAAAACATAACCTCCATCCACCTTTGGTGGCGGAAGTAACGAAATCAGGATAAAGGTCCCAATGAAAATCCCCCGCATCGCGGCTTTATTTAAACCGTTGAATCCTTCCGCTGTATCACTCCGCCTCGCCCCGCTGCGGTCACGTGTCCGTCCTTGGAGACAAGTTACGGAATGTGGTTGCTATGGCCTTTTGCACATTAATATCGAGGGACTCGCTCGAGGCCCCGTGAATGGAGGGACGATGTTTATTTAGATTAAAAACACGTTTATAACGGATTATTCTACACACAATGTATTAATACAAGTACAATACATTATGTAGTTTTATGAAATGAGTTTTTGATGAACGTTTATGTTTAATTGCAACGCTAAATCTATAAATTGTAAGAATCCCTCGGGGTTTGGTTTGACGGTTTGAATGTGAAAGTATTTTGGTTATCTTATCTCCACTTTAGGCCTGATAAGTTCATTACGTTTACTTTAGTCACAGAGTCAAAATAAGGAGGGGGGGGGGGGGTGATCACTACACCGCCTGCTTTATAATTTACTAGCAGAAGTACCCGGCATTGCCGGGCGGGGGCGGAGGAGGGGAGTGGAACGGGGGGGGGGGGGGGGGGGGGGAGCACGCCCCTTGGCGATCACAACTCACAAAATGATAATGAAACTCCAACCGGGACTCGAATATGCCTGGGCAGAAACATTTTCTCCCTCTCTCTGACATTCCGAGCAAGAAATTACACGACAATACAAACTGTAATGAGATAACCCGGTCCCATCGGTGGCCGATCATCTGCATGTAGGCGGTGTATTTTATTTCATCCCGGTAAATGGAAGCTAAGTCGGAATTTAAGTACTCAACATCAGAAATGAATTTTTTTCATTGTTGTTTATATATTGTAATGAAATTCCATTATTTTTGAAGCCTTATTATTATTTTTTTTTTTTTTTTTTTTTTTTTTTTTTACTTTGCCGGGAACCGAGCCGACCCGAGATCCCGTTATGAAAATTGAAAATTTATCGAGACGGTTCCGAGACGGGATTTTGAATCTAGCTAACAGCACTAGTTCTCCGCCCCTGATTTACCATAACTCCCCTGGCTAACTCTAGTCGGGAAGTTAGGTTTGTCGAACCCCATCCTGTGTGTCAAGTGTTACGTGGTCCTCCCGGTGACTACCTGGTCTCGGTGACCCCCGGACCGTGAGAGGAACTCCGCCAGAAAGATTTATTATGTATGCGCTTTCGTAACGCAATCAATATGAATTCCAACCAAGAAAAAAACCCCACACCAAGGATCCGGAATAATCAATGATATATTCCCCGAGCAATCAACCATCAACAATCAGCACTCAATAGTACAAAGATGTAAACTCATCTACATTAACTCTAAGATGGCCATCTTACACATTCCTCACGTGAGCCCCACTCCCGACTCCCTCCATGGTCAATGTCTCTCACAATGTCTCCGTACTCCTGTAGTTCGATCTCCGCACGTGGGCGGTTGAACGGACCCTTCCTGACGTGCTTCCACCGGGCACGTCCCGTACCGGGAACAACAGCTGCAGCGCACACCTCCTGGCCGAGCAAAGCGGGTAAAGCAATGCGGGCAAAGCAACACGCGGCTTGCCCAGCACGCGAGGCCCCAAGGTGCGACCCGTACGCAGCCTTGTAGACGGTGAGGCGAACTGTGCCGGACGCTTAGTTCCGTGCACGAACCCACAGTGACTTGACGTGTCAAAGGGTAGTTACACGTCCCGGTAACTCCTCTCGCCAGACGGGCTTTTAAACGCCGATTCTCTTACGTTGCTCAATAGCGATCCCGCTCGCGTCCGAGCTCGGCGAGGAAGAAGAAGAATCGTCGCTTCTCCCGGACCTCGTGTCTTTTCTTCTTCCATTTCTGGTCTCCTTTTTCCCAGAAGGGCTCCTGACCCTTTAATCACAACAACCTTTAATCGACTACACATTGATAAGCAAAGACCTGAATAGTAATTCACATACATTCACATAAATATGTAACACTCCCCCCCCTTCAAGAAAGAAAGTTTGAACCCAGCGAAAACTTTCTTTGCCGGCCAACTTGGATAAACAAACCAGATAACTCACCCACCCCCCCCCCCCCCCAACTCATCAGTTCCCCCCGGGCACAGTCATCACTTAAAAATAAAGCAACAATATTTCACACAATCCCCTAGATTAATTCCCTCTGGACCAAGCGTCAACCACTTCTAGTTTCTCTTGAATGACGGTTAAGAGGTGGTGACCAAAGCCCCCAAATTTAAACCTCTCTATAGCACTTTTTCGGGAGGCCCAGCGGAGTATTCCCTACATGGACGCCTTAAGGAATGAGGAGTTCACGGTTAGTCCGGGGAGGAAAGTTAATTACATGGACGCCTTTAAGAACGTGGAGTTCACGGTTAGTCCGTGCAGGAAAGTTCACTACCTGGACGCTTTTAAGAACGTGGCGTTCACGGTTAGTCCGTGTAGGAGCCCCGGCTCGGCGGCTCCCCCGTATATATAGTGCTTCAACTTCTCCAGACTCCTAACAGTTACGGTGGGACCACTTGTCCCAGCCGTTACCTGACTGGCGGTCTCCTTCTCGGCCAGTGCTCTGACATTCATTCTTTCGGGAGGTGCCGTAACTCTGGGAGCCTCCATAGTAATATCGGCTGCTGCCAACCCCAAAACTACTGCCAAGTTGTCCTCTTCTGTAGACCTCTCGACGCCTACGAAATGCCTTCCCTACTGTTATGGTCTGACCCTCCAAATCCTTACCATTCCATTTCTTCTCTGCCTCCCTGGCGTCTCTTGTGCTTGCAAACGTGACAAAGCCGAACCCTCTTGACCGTTGCGTTTCCCTGTATTTTACCACCCGCACTTCCACCAGCGGCCCATATCTGTTGAAGACAGAGGTCAGAACTTCTTCCTCTGTGTTGAAGTTCAGTCCCCCTACAAATAACTTGGAACTTTTGTCGCCATCCCGAGCTGGTGGGGTGTTATTTTCCCTGCTGTGCTCTTTACCAACCCTCGGGTTACCATAAATTTGCCCCCCGGCCAAATCATTCCCAATAATCACAGATACTCCCTCTACAGGAAGCGTGGCTTGTAAACCGACGGTGACCGGTCCTGACACCAAATCGGATTCCAAATGGATGACATGGAGTGGGGCACTAACACAGCCACCGATCCCTTGTAACCGAACACTATCACCAGTTGCGGTACTCTTTGACAATGGCAAAATGCCTTCAAGCATTAAGGATTGATGGGCTCCTGTGTCCCTCAAAACCCTAACCGGTCTTGGGTTAGTCAAGTCTCCCTTGAGTGAGACCAACCCCTCATAAATAAATGGTTGGCAACTCTTCTGTGGGCGATTTCTTACATTTGCCATCGCATTCGGAGTTGTACTAGTCGGACTCCGCTCTGGGTTGTCCCTTTTCATGAGGTAACAACTGGACATCAAGTGTCCAGGTTTTTTGCAAAAGGCGCAAGTAGGCCCGGAGGAAAAACTCGTGGTCTGCCTCGGGCCCCCCGGGAAATAAGTTTGTCTTGGGCCCGTAGCCCCCTGATTTCGAACAGTTCGGGTATCAGCATTGTCCCCATATTCAGACGCCGCCGCCATGTATTGTCGTTCTCCGCACCTGCTGGTCCACACCTCCCCTGCGGAGATCTAGGCGAGGAGTTAGGTTCGTGGACCCCTATCCGGTGTGTTAAGGCATAATCATCTGCCATGGTGGCTGCGTCCCACAACATTGGTACTTTCTTTTCCTGCAGGTACACTTTGATGTCCTCGTGGACACACTGTTGAAATTCCTCCACCAGGATCAAGTCACGCAATGTTTCGAAGTCTTTCCCGACTCCTTTTGACCCACACCACTGATCAAACATGTTTTCTTTCACTCTGGCAAACTCCACATGGGTCTCACTCTCCCTCTTCCTGGCATTCCTGAATTTTTGCCGGTAAGCTTCAGGAACCAACTCATAGGCTTTGAGGATGTGCTTCTTCAATACCTCATAATCTGCACATTGGTCCATTGGTAGCGCCGAATAAATCTCTTGAGCTTTTCCCACCAGCACACTTTGCACTAGTATGGTCCAGGCCTCCTCCGGCCAGTTTAACTGTCGAGCCACTTTCTCAAAGTGTGGAAAAAATTTCGCGACTTCCTTTTCACTGAAGGGTGGAACCAGCCTCACATGTCTGCCCACATCCGAGGTGTTCTGGCTAGGTGTCGACCCCGTCAGCAAGGGTGGTACCTCTCCCCGTTCTCTCATTAACTCCAGCTCCTTGAATTTAATTTCCTGCTGAAGCTCCATGTCACGTTCCTTTAATTCCCTTTCCGCTTTTCTCTCCTCTGCTTCGAGGTCCCTTGCAGCTCTCCTCTCCTCTGCTTTTCTCCCTTCCAACCTTTCCTGGAGTTCTCGTTCCACTCTCCTTTCCTCTGCTCGTTTCTCTTCTCTCCTCTCTTCTGCTTTCCTTTCTTCTTCTGCTCTTTCCTTTTCTGCTTTCCTTTCTTCTTCTGCTCTTTCCTTTTCTGCTTTCCTTTCTTCTTCTGCTAACCTTTCCTGGAGTTCTCGTTCCACTCTCCTTTCCTCTGCTTGTTTCTCTTCTCTCCTCTCTTCTGCTTTCCTTTCTTCTTCTGCTCTTTCCTTTTCTGCTTTCCTTTCTTCTTCTGCTCTTTCCTTTTCTGCTTTCCTTTCTTCTTCTTTTAACCTTTCCTGGAGTTCTCGTTCCACTCTCCTTTCCTCTGCTTGTTTCTCTTCTCTCCTCTCTTCTGCTTTCCTTTCTTCTTCTTTAATCCATTCCTGGCTCCATAATTGCAACTCCAGTTTCCGGAGCTCAACGTATTCTGGTTCTTCGGGTAGCCACTGCCAGGCTAACTCGTCCCATGTTCCTAATCCCACCATAGACTGTATCACCGTGGTCTGCAACTCTGCCTTCCTCAAATTAGTTCGGACCTCCAAGTTAAAATGTTTGGCCAATTTCAAGAGGTCCGCTTTTAGTAACGCTCGGAACTGTGCCTCACTAGGTGTTACTGCAAAGTTCTGTGCAACAAATGCCATGGTGACTATTGTTAACACCTGTTAACCTTCCCCCAAGACTTTACCCCAATTTCTCAAAAATTTACCAATTAATAATTAATTAATTAATTTTAATTAATAAAAATTATTATTTTATTATGTTATACAATTTTAAATCCCGGACGTAGACCCAATTGCGAATCCGCAAATCGTAATTTGGACGAGCCCCCAATTCTGTTACGTGGTCCTCCCGGTAACTACCTGGTCTCGGTGACCCCCGGACCGTGAGAGGAACTCCGCCAGAAAGATTTATTATGTATGCGCTTTCGTAACACAATCAATATGAATTCCAACCAAGAAAAAAACCCCACACCAAGGATCCGGAATAATCAATGATATATTCCCCGAGCAATCAACCATCAACAATCAGCACTCAATAGTAGAAAGATGGAAACTCATCTACATTAACTCTAAGATGGCCATCTTATACATTCCTCACGTGAGCCCCACTCCCGACTCCCTCCGTGGTCAATGTCTCTCACAATGTCTCCGTACTCCTGTAGTTCGATCTCCGCACGTGGGCGGTCGAACGGACCCTTCCTGACGTGCTTCCACCGGGCACGTCCCGTACCGGGAACAACGGCTGCAGCGCACACCTCCTGGCCAAGCAAAGCGGGTAAAGCAATGCGGGCAAAGCAACACGCGGCTTGCCCAGCGCGCGAGGCCCCAAGGTGCGACCCGTACGTGGCCTTGTAGACGGTGAGGTGAACTGTGCCAGACGCTTAGTTCCGTGCACGAACCCACAGTGACTTGACGTGTCAAAGGGTAGTTACACGTCCGATAACTCCTCTCGCCAGACGGGCTTTTAAACGCCGATTCTCTTACGTTGCTCAATAGCGATCCCGCTCGCGTCCGAGCTCGGCGAGGAAGAAGAAGAATCGTCGCTTCTCCCGGACCTCGTGTTTTTTCTTCTTCCGTTTCCGGTCTCCTTTTTCCCAGAAGGGCTCCTGACCCTTTAATCACAACAACCTTTAATCGACTACACATTGATAAGCAAAGACCTGAATAGTAATTCACATACATTCACATAAATATGTAACACAAGGCATAGTCATCTGCCACTGTTGCTGCCTCATACAACTCCTGTACTTTCTTTTCATCCAGATGTACTTTAATGTCCGCGTGGACACACTGTTTGAATTCCTCCACCAAGATCAATTGTCGCAACAGGTTGAAGTCTTTCCCAATCCCCTTCGAGTCACACCACCGATCAAACATGGTTTCCTTCATTCTTGCACACTCCACATGGGTCTCACTCTCCCTCTTCCTGGCATTTGCCGGTAAGCTTCAGGGACCAATTCATAGGCTTTGAGAATGGTTTTCTTCACTATCTCATAATCTGCACATTGGTCAATCGGTAAAGCCGAAAATATATCTTGAGCTTTACCCACCAGAACACTTTGCACTGACATAGTCCAGGACCCCAAAGGCCATTTTAGTATTTGAGCCACTTTCTCAAAGTTTCTCTTTCCTCTAAAGGTGGTTATATATTTATAGCCACTTTCTCAAAGTGTAAAAAAAAACTTGGCTACCTCCTTTTCATTGAAGGGTGGAACCAGCCTCACATGCCGACCAACATCCCAAGTGTTATGACGAGTTGTCGAACTAGCCGGCATGGATACTACTTCTCTCCGTTCTCCCATTAATTCCAGCTCCTTGAGTTTAAGTTCCTTCTGATACTCCATGTCACGTTCCTTTAACTCCCTTTTGGCTCTACTTTCCTCTGCTCTTTCATCTGCTCTTCTTTCCTCGAGCTCTTTTTCAGCTCTCCTTTCCTCTGCTCTTCTCTCCTCAAGTTCTTTTTCAGCTCTCCTTTCCTCTGCTTTTAACCTTTCCTGGCTCTGCAGTTGCATCTCCATTTTCCGGAGCTCCACATTTTCTTTTTCCTTGGGTAACCAATCCAAGGCTACCTCTTTCCATGTTCCTTGTCCCACCAGAGATTCTACCACCAATGTCTGCATCTCTGCTTTCTTCATATTAACTCGGACCTCCAAGTTGAAATGTTTGGCCAATATCAACAGTTCCGATCTTTTTAACGCTTGGAACTGTGCCTCAATAGGGGATGCCGCAAGCTTTTCTGCATCAAACACCATGGTGACTATTAGTTAGCACCTGTTAACTTTCACACAAAAATTTCAAATTTTTTTTTCTCAAAAATTTGGGAATTTGGGGAATGTTGGGGAATTCTATCCCGGGCGAGTGTTAGGGAATTTAATCCCAGACGAGGATGTCAGGGAATTCTATCCCAGACGAGTTTTGGGAATTTTGTCAGCAAAGACGAGCCCCCAATTTCTCTTAGCAAAGACGAGCCGCCAATTTCTGTTAACTGCTCCTCCCCAAACCCCCTGGTCACGGTGTACCTCCGAGCCCCGAGAGGAGTCACGGCAGAAAGATGTGTTATTCTGTGTCAAAAATCAATGGTGAAACCACACCAATTGTCACCAACAAACAAATATTGTATTAAGGGCACACAAGAGTAACAATACAAAAACAATAGTGATCAATTGTACAACAAATATATATTTCCTATGATGGTACGATCAGGTTCGTACAATACAACTCAATGTGCTCCAAGTGAGTGAAAAGAAGAACATTCCCAATGTCTCTATTCCCGGCTTCAAGCCAAAGTCGATTCCGGCTTCAAGTCAAAGTCGATCCACTCCAGTGATCGTCCGTACGATGTCGTATCGAGACTAGAATCCCGTTGGGTTGGCAGTCACAGTCCCGCTGCCAAAGCTGCGTAAAGGCGCCCTCAAGGCGACTGGGAAATCACACCCTCGGGTATGGATGTTCCACGGCTCCCACTCGGCGAACTGCAGATTTCCAACTCAAAAGCCACGTTGCACACACACACACCAGATTAACGTCTGAATGCGATGAAAATGATTGAAGCGGTGAAAAACCTTGAGCGAAACGCAAAGCACGCGAGTCAAAATGGCCGACGGCCCGTTCTCGAGGCATTACGGCACGACGATGATTCTCCTCGGAATCAACCGCAAAACCTGACAAGCAGGTTGATCTGTCACAGCGATAACAACTCTGTCGCAGGAATCCCTTTCCTGGGAAACCCGAAAGTTCACTCGTGAAAATTGTTTGCCAATCGTTCGCTCCAGACCTCGAAGCAACTGGGCTTCTTCTCCGACACACTACCTCCGCCTTCCCTTTCTCCTTGTCGTCGTCCGGTTCCGGTTTCATTTAAAACATTAACTTTTTTACCGATTGAAAATGGTAAGATCTATTTCCCTTAAACGACAACAATATAATAGTACATGGAATCAAAAATGTTCACAGTGGATGAAAACCACAACAACGGAAGTGACGAATCCGTAACACATCATTCATTCAACGTGGATCCGAACACTGTGAATGCCGGCGAAGAGCAGACTCGCTGGATGTGTCTTCAGACGATACCTTTGGGCTTATGAGTCCGATGAAGTTACGGAGGCAGATAGGCTCGACGTGCTCATTAACCCCGTGTCCACGTCCGTCTATCGATATTTCGCCCATTGCGCGAGCTATACCAACGCTTGCGAGGCTCTAAAGACTTTGTACGTCAAGCCTCGTGGAACAATCTACGCTCGCCATTTACTTTCTACCCACCAACAAGATCCGGGAGAGACTTTGGAGCAATTTGTGCAAGCTTTGAGACACCTGAGTGGAGATTGCAACTTTCAGATTGGTACGTTGCAGGAACTTCAAGATGATTTCATGTGCGATGCTTTTCTCACTGGTCTGCAATCATCTCATATATGACAACGGCTTTTGTAGAATGACTTGGTGAATCTTCATGATGCGTATGAACAAGCTCGTACCTTGCAACTAGCTTAGACGCTTACGGGCAATCTTGCCGACCTGTGAATGCTTCGACGTCAGAGGGACGACGAGGGGAGATGCAGACACTCACTCAATCTCAGGATACTCCGATCAATAGTCTCTGCAACACGACCCCCACTCCAAAAATCGGAAGGAATGGTCGATGGTGAGCTATCGTCGGCAGAGGAGTCAACTCCCAAGTTAATGACGACCACATCAGCTCCTACCAAATGTTATTTCTGCGGATATCGGAGACATCTGCATATCCAGTGTCCAGCATGCAATGCCATATGTAATAACTGTGGCAAGAAAGGACATTATGCCAAGGTGTGTCGAGCTGTCAAAATGGTCGGACCCATTTCTGGTGGCATGCAATTGGAAGCCATTACCCTCTCTGCTATTTCGTCCTATAGTATTGCTAAAGCGGTGGTCAAGATCACGCTGAATGGGGAGGTCGCCGATGCGCTGATCGACATGGAGAGTTCGGACAGCTACGTGAATGCTGTGTTGGTGAAGCGCCATGCTTGGCCGATCCTCCCCATGGGAAAAAGTGTGTATGGCATTATCTTTACATCAAGAGATAAGGGGATATTGTGTTGTGGAACGAGGAACTAATGAGACGAAGTCCCAGAACGTGAAACCGATGGTTCTGAGAGACTTACGTGCTGATCTCCACTTGGGTCGTGATTTTTTGCGAAGGCATGCTGATTTAAATATGCATTTTGGGGGTACTAACCCTACCTTCTCAGTCCGTAGTCTGGCAGAGGTAGTAGTCGATCCACCATAACCGTTTGCCAACTTAACTGAAGATTGTAACCTGATCGCTGTGAAGTCAAGATGAGTTACCCAGGAGCATGCGAAGTTTGTTGTGAGGGAGACCAGGAACTTCTCACCGAAGGTATCATCGAACCGAGCAAATTGCCATGGCGGGCCCAGGTATTGGTGATGACCAGTGCTTATCACAGGAAACGGATGGTGATGAACTATTCCCAAACTATAAATCGTTTTACGCAATGAGACGCGTACCCATTGCCACGTATGGACGAGATGGCAGGAGAAGTGGCTAAATATTGCCATACACACTTTTTCCCATGGGGAGGATCGGCCAAGCATGGCGCTTCACCAACACAACATTCACGTAGCTGTCTGAACTCCCCGTGTCGATCAGCGCATCGGCGACCTCCCCATTCACCGTGATCTTGACCACCGCTTTAGCAAGACTGTCAGACGAAATAGCGGAGAGGGTAATGGCTTCCAAAGCCAGTCGCCGACTGGGCATCCTCCATCGTGCGAAGTCCCTCCTTGGCACACCTGAGCTCCTCACCACATACAAGGCTTTCATCCGCAGCTCAATGCAATACTGTTTCCCCCTCTGGGCTGGTGCTCCTGCCTCACACCGAGCTCGGCTTCATGCTGTTGAGGCCAAAGCTTTCAGAATCATTGGAATATCCTGCGATGAAGTTAACTCCGAGGGCCTTTCACTCACTCACCGCAGGCAGGTTGGTGGTCTTTCTGTCTTCTACCGACTCCTCTCTGGCCTTGCTCCTCCAGCTCTCTCTGGGCTCTGTCCCCCAAATATTCCTACAGGTCGAACAAGATCTGCCTGCAACCCTCTTATGGTTAAACTGCCAAAATCAAGACTCTCTGCTCACCTTCACTCCTTCATTCCTCTTTTCTCCTGCCTCTGGAACAAACTCCCTCACTCTCTTCAATCCCACTCCTCCCTCCAGGTCTTTAAAAAAGCTGTTCACCACCATCTCTATCTTCCCCCATCCAAAACCTTGATCTTTTCTACCCCCGCTAATTCACCCCAGAGTCCTTGCGGTGTTCATATGTTTTATACCTCCCCCCAAGTCCTCCCGACGTCCCTGCTCTCAAATGTTGTGTTTGTGTCGTTCCCCCCCTCTCCCCATCTTGTCTGACGCTCCCCTTGTTTTTTTGTGTTTTGTGTGACGGTTTGACTTTTTGTGTGATTAATGCTAGCTAGCTCTTTCACGAGCCTCAATCTTGTATCCAAAAAAAAAAAAAAAAAAAAAAAAAAAAAAAAAAGTATTTAGTGCATTGGATTTGCACAGTGCCTGTCATCAAATTTCGATCCGAGAGTCTGACAAGGCGTCAGGAAGGCCATCCGGCCATAAAAACATTGCCTCAAACAGGGAACGATGATTGTCATGGGGCCTGCAAGGCTAACCCCTGCTCTAGCGGGGAAAATGGCCTTAAAACGATCATTCATTCATTCATTCAGTCTGATAAGCTGTGCAAGGCATTCGAGTCTGGTCAGCGACTATCAGTTTCATCGTATACCCTTCAGGGTAACAAACAGAGTCACGTGCTACCAACGAGCCATCAATGAGAAAGTATCTCGAGAGAATCACAAAGACACCTTTGTTTACGTGGATATGGTCACAGTATGTGGACGAACACAGAACGAGCACGACAATAACTTGAAACGATTCAGGGAAGGAGCTCGCAAGTACAAACTCACTCAATGCTGACAAATGCACGTTCTCAGCTAAAACTACAAATCTCTTGGGATATACTATTTCAGACGGCTCGATACGCCCTGACATGTACTGTTTGCAACTGCTTTTTTTTTT
Organism: Myxine glutinosa; assembly: GCF_964187855.1. NCBI lineage: Eukaryota > Metazoa > Chordata > Myxini > Myxiniformes > Myxinidae > Myxine > Myxine glutinosa. The sequence continues at coordinate 92,812,571 of NC_136265.1, forward strand.
TTTGTATACATAATCGAGGCTCGTGAAAGAGCTAACATTTATCACACAAACAAATCAAACAGACAAACAAACAAAGTACATAAAAGGGGGAGCAGTAGACAAGATGGGGAGAGAAGGGGAAGCACATAAACAACATTTGAGAGAAGGGACATTGGGAATGTGTGGGAGGGAAAGGGCTTGGGGGGAGGTGGCGTGGGAAGGGGTGGGGGGGGGGCATGGGAGAAGTATAAACACAAGGACACCAAGGACTTCCAGGAAATAAATTGGTATTTCAAAAAAGTGGATTTGGGGTGAAATTAGCGGGGGTAGAAAGGATCAAGGTTTTGGATGGGGGAAGGTAAGAGATGGTGGTGAACAGCTGTTTTAAAGACCTGGAGGGAGGAGTGGGATTGAAGAGAGTGAGGGAGTTTGTTCCAGAGGCAGGAGAAAAGAGGAATGAAGGAGTGAAGGTGAGCAGAGAGTCTTGATTTTGGCAGTTTAACCATAAGAGGGTTGCAGTGCAGGCAGATCTTGTTCGACCTGTAGGAATATTTGGGGGACAGAGCCCAGAGAGAGCTGGAGGAGCAAGGCCAGAGAGGAGTCGGTGGAAGACAAAGACCACCAACCTGCCTGCGGTGAGTAAGTGAAACGCCCCCGGAGGTAGCTTCATCATGGGAGATTCCAATGATTCTGAACGCTTTGGTTTCAACAGCGTGAAGACGAGCTAGGTATGAGGCAGGAGCACCAGCCCAGAGGGGAGAGCAGTATTCCAATGAGCTGCGGATGAAAGCCTTGTATGTGGTGAGGAGCTCAGGTGTGCCAAGAAAGGACTTCGCACGATGGAGGATGCCCAGTCAGCGACTGGCTTTGGAGGCAAGATTTGAAATGTGGTTTTCCCAGGAAAGATCATGGCAGATAGTGAGACCTTATGTCGCAGACAACCGAGTGGTGCTATGAAACAGCCTCCTCCCCCGGGATCACCTTTGTGTCCCGGAGGTGCCCCCAATCTCGCCTACGCACCATCAGGTAGTCAACGGTTGTCGTCGACCCACCTGACGTGTATGTAACAAGCTTATTCTCCCTTTTCTGGAACTGAGTATGACAAATCAACAAATCAGCTCCATCAACAAACTCCAAAATACTTTCACCTACTCCATTTCTCACACCATATCCGTAACCCCCATGAACACCCTCAAAACCGTCCATACTCCTTCCCACATGTCCATTTAGGTCTCCTCCGACCACAACAACTTCCTCATCTTTCACGTTTTCCATCAGCTTCTCTATCGCACACCAGAACTTGTCCTTCTCTTCATCGCTCCGACCAACCTGCGGAGCGTATCCCGAGATGACGTTCACCAAGAGCTTTCCAATCATCATTTTCACCATCATCAACCTATCACTCACTCTAGTCACACTCACCACACTGTCGACAATCTCCTCATAAAACAGGACACCAACACCATTCACGCCCTCCGGGCACCCTTGCCACACAAACTTGTATTTCTGTCCCTGCCTACCCTTCGCCATTCTCACACCACTTCCCTTCTATCTCGTCACTTGCATATGTTGGAAACATGATTTTATTATTTATCCTTTTTTTTGTATGCTCTGATAAACATTATTTGTATTTAATAAGATTGTTTGCTTCACCACGACATGATTGGAATTACTTCACATGGCTTGGACCACGCTTTCCTGCCCAACTGTATGGCAGAGCTGAGAAACTGCTCAAACCCCATTCTACACATTCCCTTCCCTTGGAGAGGCCTGGTTAAAATCTCCTTTGAAATGATCAGGGTTTGGGAATGACAAGGTCTTGCTCCCACATTATTCCCTCACATTCAGCACTGCCCCAGGATAGGATCACGGTGGGAAGCTGTTGAGCCCACTTTTGTCCTTTGTCAAAGTTCACCTCTTTAGCAGAGATTTTTTCTATTTTTCTGTCCATATAAAAACACACCCTTTGTCGAGTTATTTTAGAGGTCTTGGGATGCATGCTGTTCTTGTAGCTGTATCTGCCAAAGCCTGTCCACAGCTGTGTGGTCTTTCAATAAACTACTTGTTACTCCTTGAACTCAAGTTGTGGATCCAGGTTCGATTCCCAACACACAACATATGTCCACTCTTCTTCTGACCAATACTTCCACCACTTCTCCTGATCTCCCTGTCATTGTCCCGACATTCCAAGTTCCAAACCTCAGAAACCGATCACCACTTCGGACTGTGCCCTGCCCATTTCTATTTGTAATTGTCATGGTTCTCTTTTTGAGGCAATGTTTTTATAGCCAGATGCCCTTCCTGACGCCAACCCCCTTAGTCGCCTCTTCCGACATGCAGGGATACGGTGTACCTATTCTAACCAGGGTACACAATGGGATAAAGCTTTGTAGTCCATTGTATAAAATTTAAATAAACATGAATGTAAATTTCGCAAGTAGAAAAAGTAAGTACACCCTTGGCTCTAATAGGTGGTATTGCCCCCTTTGGCAGAAACAACCTCAAGTAGGCGTATCTTATAACTGTCTACCAGTTTCTGACATCGACTGGGAGAAATTTTTGCCGACTCCTCCCTTTCAGTTGTGCAATGTTTGAGGGGTTTCTTGCTTACACAGCTCGTTTCAAATCCTCCCACAACATCTCGATGGGATTTAGATCCGGGCTTTGACTTGGCCATTCCAGAGCCCTCCATTTCTTTCTTTTCAGCCATTCCTTGGTAGATTTACTGGTAAGTTTAGGGTCATTGTCATGTTGCAAGGTCCACCTTCGGTTGAGCTTCAACTTTCCGACAGATGGCCTCACATTATCCTCAAGTACCCTCTGGTACAATGAATAATTCATACTGGATTATATGATGGTGAGCTGCCCAGGCCCTGATGCAGCAAAACTGCCCCAAACCATAATATTTCCACCACCATGCTTTGGAGTTGGTATCAGGTTCTTGTGTTCAAATGCTGTCTTTGGTTTTCGCCAAACATGTCTTCTGGCACTGTGGCCAAATAGCTCTACCTTTGACTCATCTGTCCAGAGCACATTGTTTCAGAAGTGCTGGTCTTTGCTGAGATGTTCATTGGCAAACTTTAGTCTTGCCCTGATGTTCCTTCTGGACAGCAAAGGTTTCCTCCTGGCACACCTCCCATGTAGATCAAATTTATGCAGCCTCCTTCGCATGGTAGACTCATGCACTTTGACAATAACAGTGGCAAGAGCAACCTGCAGGAACCGTGATGACATTCTGGGGTTCTTAGAGACCTCTTTCAGTATCTTGCGGTCTGCTCTCGGGCTGAACTTCCTGGGGCGGCCTGACCTGAACAATTTGGCAGTTGTTTGGAATCTTCTCCACTTGTAGATGATCTTCCGGACAGTCGAATGATTGATTTCAAATTGTTTGGAGATCTTTTCAAATCCCTTCCCAGACTCGTCGGCATCTATAACCTTCTTTCTGAAGGCCTCAGAGAGCTCTTTTGATCTCGGCATGGTGACGCCGCACACTTCAACAACAAAGAGCAAACAAAACTAAATGTCTGAGGTTTAAATAAGACAGGTTCCCCCAAGATCCTCTCCAACGATGTTCTAATCATTTGCACCTGAGCTGGTGCACATGATTCTAATTTTAGGTGTTTGAAGTAGTGATAAATGTAGGGGTGTACTTACTTTTTCCACATGCGAAATTTGCATTCATGTTAATTCAAATTATACAATGGACTACAAAGTGTAAATGTTTCATGATATTTGTTATATTATCTCACCTTTATCTATCAATATTGTTGAAATGAAGATCAAATAGCTGTATGTTGAAATATTTTGAAAAAGTCAAAACTTTACATGGGGTGTACTTACTTTTTCACGTGACTGTATGTCATCATGAAGCTGCTCAAACATAAGTCCATCATTAATTGCAAACAAATCATCAATAAACCTGAAGATGTTTCTGCATCTTCGTGCAGTTGTTCATTTATTCCTGCACATGTTCTGGACCCAATCAAACTCGTACATGTGCAGAAACAAATTTGCAAAGAAAGGGGCCGGATCTGAACCCATGGGTATGCCCACTGTCTGCTGGAGTATCTTGGGATCTGAACCCATGGGTATGCCCACTGTTTGCTGGAGTATCTTGTTGCCAAATGTAAAGAAACTGTTGTTTAGCAGAAATCGAATACTTTCTTGGAGTTTACTTTTTGAAAAAACTGGAAGAATATTGATTATCCTTACAGACCAGTGTGCTCTATTTTGATAAACATTCATGTATACTTTATTACCTCCTGCAAATGCTTTATCTATTGCTCTGTCCAATGCGGTTACTCGCTTGTCATGTGGAATGTTTGTGTACAATGTGGAAAAATCAAAAGTTGAAAGACATTTTGCCTTACCCTTGTTGTTAATGTTATGGATACTGTCGATTACCGGTTTGGAATTGTCAATGATCCAGAATTTCTTAATACCAGATTTAAAACATCACTTTTTCATGGTAGTTTTTTAAACATTTATTATCAATATATATATATATATTATATATTATCAATATATTATCAATATATAGATTAGTTTCATTGCTGCTGTTATACTGCCCGACAAAGGTTTCAAACTACAGACTTGGCATTTAATATGGAATATTTTTTTTGTGGGGGTGAACTTACTTTTCAAGATGACTTGGAACCAAAAGTTCATTGGAATTATGTTGAAATTATTCTAGATTTTGTTAATGTGACCTTTAAAAGAAAAACAAAAACCACATTTGACATTTCGAAGCAAATAAATTGATCCTTGAAAGTGATGTAAACTGATATCGAACTCAATTCACGGACAGTACTGTGTTAAACTTCTGTACGTTTTCCAGAAGTATCTCTTTATTTTGCACATCAGCAAAAAAAAATTTCAACAAAAACAAAAGCTAAATTATGACTGGTATTACGGACAGTAAAATTACAGTTCGGTACTTCGTGTGACCCCCACGAGCATTCAGGAGAGCACGTACACGTCGAGGCATGTTGTTCACGAGATTTGCCAAGGTTTGGACAGGAATCGCTTGCCATGCAGTCGCAATAGTCTGCTGCAATTCACGCACAGAGGTCGGCTGCTGGTCCAAGTTGTCGATTTGACGCGTTAATTCTGCCCACAAGTTCTCTATCGGATTCATATCCGGGGACATGGCAGGCCATTCCATATGCTCTACACCACAGTCAGCAAGAAAGTGTTGGATCATGCGAGCACGATGAGGCCGTGCATTGTCATCTTGGAAGATGAAGTTTCCTCGAAAGGCTGCACGAGCTAATGGAAGCAATGTTTCTTCCAAAATGACCCTGTACTTGAACTGGTTCAGATTTCCATTCAGAACAACCAGGTCAGTTTTGCCCCCTGCATGAAAAGCAGCCCAAACGGTCACCCCACCACCTCCAGATTGGACTCTTGGCACTATACAATCTTCGTTGTGGGCTTCATGCACTTGTCTGCGCACTCAGACGCGGCCATCTTGACGATAGACCAGAAATTTAGACTCGTCACTGAAGGTCACGTGATTCCAGTGTCCTGGCTGCCATTGACGGTGCTCTCTGGTCCACTGCAATCGGCACTGGCTGTGTTGTCTGGTCAGGCGTGGCTTTCTCAGGGGACGCCTGGCACGATAGCCTCCTTGAACCAGTCATTGGTTGACTAGCCTTCTGGATACAGGCACATTTGTCAGTTGCTGCCACTCAGCCCTAAGCCGATTAGCTGACTTGGTACGGCCATTGCAGACTAACCGGTGCAGCTGGCGATCATCTCTCCTTGTGGTTCTGCGTGGACGTCCTGGCCTCAGTATTGGAGTAGGGACACCCCTCTGAGCATTTCGTTTCAGGATCTTTGACACCTGACCTTGAGTGATGCCATATTGCCGAGCAATAGCATGCTGTTTCATGCCAGAATTTCGTAAAGCCACCACTCCATGACAAACAGCATTGTCAAGTTGACGGACCATCTCCAGAGGAAGCGGCAATAACTTTTGTAGACGTGCAGCAGTTGTTTTCCACTAATACAGAACGCAACAACCCTTATATACCCGATTGTGAAGCCAATCGTCAAATGTACCTGTCCTTACATTTTGTCACGCCACCTGTGATATAATCCTGTTATTGACTTCTTGCTGCGAAAGACAATCAGTGACATGGTTCTTTCAACAAAGACATCACCGAAGAGTAAAAGAAACTCACCAGATTGATTTAC